>NC_143511.1:21583846-21883846 GCF_031878675.1 Megascapheus bottae
AATTGTAGCATCATTGATCCCAGGAGGGGGCTAATTTAGTTATTGTGAAGGAGACAGCAAATACTCATCACTGCTCAACTTCAGAAATGATTAAATGAATCATAAGGAGTAGATTGTCAAGTCTTTCTCTTGACTAGATTTTTACCAAGTACATCTGATATCTCATATTATCCAATTACTCATGTTCAAGCAATGTGATCACTTTAATTCATTTTTATCTGGAAATATACTGTGCTTTAGTCTTCATTTAATTTAATTTTCTAATGAGCATATATAAAACAGCTGTGTAGGAGATATAGAAGAGATTTAAGACTCATGTGCTGGTAATAGTTTATTGACACAAAAACCAATTTCTATGTAGCTATACAAGTGCCATTATCGTGGTGACAAAACTATGTTCTAAACTAGGTGTTGGTGGCCCATGCCTGTAATCCTAGCTAATCAAGAGGCTGAGCTCTGAATATTCAAGTTCAAAGCCAGCCTGGACTCTAAAAATCGTGAGACTTATCTCCAGCTAACCACTGGAAAACTGGAAGTGGTGCTGTGGCTCAAGGGATAGGCCTGTAACCTTGAGCTGAAGACCTCAGGGACAGCCTACTCGCAGGCCTAGAGTCCAAGCCACACAAAACAAAAAAAAAAACACTATCTTGTAGAAGGCAAAGACAAAAATGAAATTCCAACTGGAGAAGAAAAAGCCTCATAGAGAAGTATTTGAATTGGATAATAAATATACATATTAGACTTGTGTGAAACATACATTGAATACTGTCCTTGTTCCTCTGAAACTTTTACAGGAGATTCAGTAAAGTACCTTCATTTGGCCTACAGCATGATCTATCAACTCTCCAGATCCTATCATAACTTAGCTACAGAGATGTCAATCACTTTCTCTTCCATATTATAACAAAACAATTTAGCTTGTGGATGACAGTGCTCTGATTGGGCAAAGTGATTAAAAAAAGTAGCGACTATTTGGGGCTTAGCTGTAAGGCAGAAGTTGAAAAATAAATATAAATAAAATGAAGTTCTTCCTCAGTGAAATTTCTATAGGTCCAGTGGCAGGAGGTATGCTGTGACCTTCTGTGTACTGCAAATGGTAAGGTGTAACATCTAGTTCACTCTACAACTTAGGAGCCTTGTTTCTGTTGAGACCATTGAAATTTTGGAGACAACATTCTCCTTGCTTACTTATGTTACTCCAAGCCTTTTGCTGAGTAACCTGAAAAGTTGCCATAATTTAGTGGGAAGAGGAAAGAGAATGTTGTACAGCAGATCTGGGCCACAGTGGAGGATACTCTACCGCTCAAGCAGTTTGATGCAGAATACTAAATGACACTTGAGATGTTTGTCATAGGCAGAGATACTGTTTGGAATCTTGAAAAGGTCCCCCTGGGGAAATCACAATAGAACACTTAATAGTTGGGAAGTAAGGCCCTGTTGTCATTAATATAGAGGCATTCTGTACCTGAGAAAGAGAATGGCCTTGTGGAAATTTAACAATGACCATGGGATATCAAATCAACTAATGTTGTGATAAACTGGATGTTACCTGACACATCAACCATAAAGATGGGTGTGTAAAAACAAATTCTACAATCAACAAAGAGGAAATATATGCATGTTGTGATGTTCAAACAGTACAAAAGACTCATAAAGTTACATAAAGACTGGCTCAAATGCCCACTGTTCTAATTCTTGCTACATTGCTGTCCTCTTTCCCACTGACTACACATTTGGCCTCACAGGCATAACTGATAATTACTTGATAGAGGAAATAAAATTGGGTGTATGTTTGCATATGGTTGTGCAGATTATACAGGTACTCACTACCTGAAAGTGAAACATCTGTAGCATTACAATATCTTACTAGGACATCACAATTTAAGACTCACTGCTAGTTTAATATTTTACTGAGACTAAAATTCTGGTTCCTTCTTGTATTAGTCATGGCAGGCTGGTTAGTTACTTATACTTCTGTACACATTTACTTATAACATTTTGGGTAGTAATACTGCTCACTTTAGAGATGCAACACCTAGCTTAATATCAGATACAGAGTAAAGAATATGTATTTGTTCTTGTTTTCATGAATATATTCATAAACATAAAATAATAATAAGTAACTTTAACATGTTCATTATGAGCAATCCATAAAAGTTTTAGAAACTTTTTGTTTATATGCCCCTGAACTGTGGCAAGTGTTTTCTTATGTATTATTTCAATATGTCTTCACAATATCAGTATGAGAACACTATTCTCACATCAAGAGGTTACACAATTTCATTACAATAAAAATCTCATATAACAATAGTTACAACTTTGTAAAGTTATGGAGCTGGGACTAAATTTCAGTAGACTAATTCCAAATCTCACACCCTTCACCTTCACTTGAGCTATCTTTAGGTGCAAAGGAAGTGTGATATCTGCCCTACTATTCCAAAGAAAGGACTTCTTAAGACAGGACATAACAATTCTTTCCAGTGATTGTTGTCTTTTTTTTCTTTTAAACTACTTGCCGTTATAGTGTTTATGGTATTCTAGATGTGATCTGGGTACCGATCACATTTTATACCTGGTCCAAGGATTCAGGTTAATAAAGCATTTGTTGACTTTTATAAATCAGGCCAGTGACCCATACTTCACTGGTGTGGTGTTCATTGCTGTGTGGTTTGAGCTCTTGGAACATAGCCTAAGCTTGGGATGCTCCTTTTGTATACCCAAAGCCTGGGCTATTTAAGTAAGTCTTTTGTAGTGTGAGGGTGGTTAATATGACATGCAAGTTTAGGAACTTTAATTTATCAGTAGACGATAGTAAATCAAAGAAATGTGGATATATTCACTATAAGATTAATTTTACCATAAGTCATATTGTGTCCTCAGTGTGTGCAAATTAGCCAGATTTTCTTGTAGCTATATCAAAAAGTAACATATGAAAATCATGTTGTGAAAAGTCCTACCAAATTTCAAAATATACTTAACTTATTTATTTTTTAAACGTACATATAGTAATTTAAGCCAGAAAATAAATTCACAGCATCAGCATTTGTGCAGCAATTTATATTCCAAAGAATTCTATTCATATACATAGTGTACGTTATAAGATTTAGTTGGTCCTTACTATATTATTCTAGTAACAATAGGAATCTATAATTTCACTACAGTCATTAATCATTCTTGCACTTTTAACAATAAACTCAACAGAATAGATTGTCATAGAAGAGTCAATTTTCAAATAAACATGATTAAATGCCAACATACACAGTAAGAAAATTGTAGTAGACAACAGTACGTTTACTTCACTAACCCTTGTTGAGTACATTTGATGAAATCCTTACTTCTGTCTTGAGGTGGGAGTAAGGCTCTAAATTCTCAGCCACCTCTGAAGGATTTTTGCAAATCGAACAAATGACCTACGATCACTTGATTTAACAAGTACACCAACTTAAGTTGGTTCCTAGCTTCTAACTCTCCAATGCAAGAGACCATCTACCTATAGTTAAAGCATCTTCAAAGAAGACCACAGAAATAGCCTCTTTTAATAGCCCAAATGTTGAAGAATTAAATGGAATAGAAGAAATCCACAGAGGGTAATGGCATTTACAAAACACTTTATACACAAAATAACATTTCCAATGTTGAAGGAAATGACAGATACTGCAAAATCAATGTCTTGTTTTAAAGTAGAAGTTGGTAACTGAAAGAACAAACAACCTGAGAAATTATTGTGGGAAAGAAACACGTAGGTACATAGTAATGAAAATTGAAATTGCAATATTCTTCCTTATAGTTGGCACTGAGAATACAGGTGGTGCTCTAATTTGTCCCACATGTAACCAGCTGATGTGTTTTTAAAAAAATGTAGAACAAAATTGGCAGGATGGATTTGGCTCCTGGAATATCTTCCTAGATCCTTACTAAAGCCTAAAGCAAAGTTGGAGGTTCTTTGGACTCTCAAACTTATGCTCCAAGCTGGCTTCTTTTCAGTGCTGCATCATTTCTACCAGTTATGAACTGGACATTGAGATGTTTGATTAGCCCTGGCCAGCATCCTCCAAGCATCAACATCTAAGTCTTATCCATGGGGCTAGGCCTAAGCACTGTAGATATGCCCAGGAAGAAATCCGAAAAATGAGTAAGGTTCTCAGAAACCAAATGTATAGAAATAAGAAACTCCTCATGTTTTCTTTTGTCCTTTTGAATTGCATTCTATATTGGTAGTTCCTAATAGAGCTGATTCATTCTTTGTTGTTGTTGTTGTTGTTGGTCATGGGGCTTGAACTCTGGGCCTGGGTGTTGTCCCTGAGCTCTTCAGTTCAAGGCTACCATTCCACCCTTGAGCCACAGCGCCACTTCTACTTTTCTGGCGGTAAATTGGAGATAAAAGTTTCATGAACTTTAGAGCCCAAGCTGGCTTTTAATCAGGATCCTCAGATCTCAGCCTCTTGGGTAGCTAGGATTATAGACATGAGCCACCGCTCTTTCTTCAAAGTTCCATGAAGACACTTCTTTCTGTTCCATATACACTGTTGTGATATTGGAATACAAGGATGGACTTGGGGACAGTGTTTTATTTTCCTCCTCATCGTTTTCTTTATCTTGGGATCCCTTCTCTCAACAACTGAAAAAGAGCAATCCCAATAGATTGTTAAACAATTTTTTCTATTAAGATTTATGTGGAGAAATGTACCTTCTATCTGGCAAATATGATGTAACCCCAATTACAATTTAAAAAGTTTTATGTAGATTGAAAAACAATAGCTGAACCATTCGTTGAAAATTAGCACCAACTTCCTGTTATATAATCAAACTTTCATTCTTTAGCTAAATAAACATTTTACATTCTCATCTATGTACATCATTGCTTTTGATATTCTAAACACCATTTCTTAAAGACAGGGCTTCCCAAACCAGAAGGCCAAGAAAGCTTTAGCAGCAAGAAGTACCTGGATTCTTTTGTGATTTTGTGTGAAGAATGGGATCCAAAGTTCTTCCTACCTCTACATTTTCAACAGCTGAGATGTCAGGAACAGTAATTATTTCTAGTAGTAAAAGATTACTTCATAAAGAAGTTTGACCCAGGATTCAGTATGAACATTTATACTTTACTTTTAGGTCATTTATATCTTGCTTTGTATAAGGTTAATTACTTACTAAAATTATTTTATGGCTAAGAACTATTTTTTTTTCCTATAAGAAAGGCTGGAAGAACAGAAAGCTATAAATTCAAGAGAAAAGAATTAAAGTCATTCCATTTTGGGGAGGATACTTTGCAATTATAGCAGAATCAATAGGTCATGAGGAAAATTAATGATTTGTTGGCTTCAACGTAATGACCAGCTTCTTGAACATAAGTTGCAGATGGTAGAATGAAGTAAAGATGTCAATTCAAAGATAGAACTGTGGACTCTAAATGATTCATGACATATATTTGGCTTTTATTTCCCAGCAAACATTTTTTTAAAGGAAGATGAAATCTCTGCCCTAAGCCAGTTAGCACTTGTTTGGAGATTATATGGAATCATATGGGGAAAGCAGAAGAAATGCCTTCTCTGCCCATATGATATGAACCCTTAAATACAACCTAGAGAAATGAGCACCCAGAGCATTTTAATCTATTTCTGAATATCTGAGGTTTACTTGCATTGTACAATAAAAGACAATGCAGTTTTCCCCAAGACTTTCTGTATTATGGAGCTGGGTATGTGCATTGTTGTGGGGTGATTTCATGTCTACTAAGCATTAGGAAAGAATGCACACCTCAGCAGAACATGAGAACACTAATGCAGGTAACATTGTCAAAGCACAGCTGGGTGGTTAGGACATTGGACAATAATTACCATTCAGTGGAAAGGAATGAATTCTGAATGAGAGAATGTAAAAAAAAACAAAGACCTCAGGGATTAGGTTTTAAACACAATTCATGTAAATTCAAATGCAGGTTTGTTAGGTTAAAATATAGTTTAAATTTACTTTTCATATCATTTTATTGTGTGAACCTTGGAATGTGTGCAGAATTACTAGAATGTGCTTCCCCTCCCTTACTTGAGAGGTACAGTATATGCAATTAAAAACTCAACAAAAATATTTCCCATGGTACCTATCTCTTGCAGTATTTAGAACTTAAGGTTTAAAAAACCAAAACCTGCCTGATTCCATGAATAATTTTTTTGTCAGTCCTGGGCTTAAGCTCAGGGCCTGAGCACTGTCTTTGGATTTTTCTCAAGGCTAGAGCTCTACCACTTGAGCCTTAGCACCACTTCCAGCTTTTTCTAAGTATGTGGTAACGAGGAATCGAACCCGGGTCTTCGTGCATGCTAGGCAAGCACTCTACCACTAGGCCAAACTCCCGGCCCTCATGAATAATTTTTTAAGCAAGAACAATGTCAAATTACTTAGAAAAGCATAAGGTGTTGCCTCATGTAGGAAGCAATGGGGGAACAGAGGATTTCTAGAATTTTAAACTCCTCCGTTCATAGTTAACAAATAGAGAGGAAGCCACACCCTCCCTGGCCAAAATTGTCTTGAAGAACTGGCATATGACATAAAACTCTTTTGTACAACTACTTAAAGATAATTTAAAATACTGAAATTTAGAATATAAGAACATTTAGAATTTGGAAAATTAGAGAATTTAGAAGAGCTATCACTCAGCATATTTTGAAAATAAAAGAGCAAAGATGAACCTGACTTTATTTCTTACTTCTAACTCTAAACTTTGACCAAGTATTAAAGGTATTAAAACCTTCCACTAAACTATGAGGTAAATAAGGACTTGACTTAGCACCTGACCACGAAGCTGGCTTCTTATACAACACAGATCAAATGGAAGAGGAACAGATTTTAAAGAAAATCACTCCAACTTCCCACCCACTCTTAGATCGTTTGTTTTCCTGTAGCCATTTGAGATTAATTAGTGAAGTGCTACCTGTGTTGTCCTTGTCTTCATTTCTAGTTTTATGAGCTCTGCACTGGTTGATAATTGGCAGCATTTATTAGATTGCTACTCTACAACAGACTTTGTCCTATGCACTTTACATGGGTTGTTAATTCAGTATTACCACTTTGTGAGGAAAGTGGTGTTATCATCCTCCTCATATTTCAGACAAGAAAAATATGCACAGAGAAGTTAAGTTATGGACTCAATGGCACATGTAGCTCGCAAATTGTAAAACTGGAAGTTGAGTACAGTTTTACTCCATATCTTATCTTTGAAGCAAAGACACTGTATTGAAAGCCTTAAACAGGGTTTCTAGAAACTGAGAACGTATCGTTGGCTTTTCTGGAGTTTTGCACAAATGCTATGTTAGAGGAAACCGGCTAAAACTAAATATCTGTAGCAGCCTCTACCACAAAGAAGATATTTATATACACTATTAGGGCCAAGTAACATTTCCATTTCTTTGCTCTCCCCACTTATTCATCTCTCCTCAGTAGATCTTTGCTTTTATTTTTTGACCTAGCCTAAGCACTGCTTAAGTCCAGTTGTTTTTACATTTATATGAACCCTGGCGTCATTCTCAGTTATACTGTTTAGTAATATGAGTTCCTTAGGGTAAACTAAATATATAATAATCCTTAGAAAAATTTAAACAACTATTTCCAAACCAGTCAGACATTAATTAAACAAAAGTCTTGTAGAAATGCCTATATTGGGAAGGCTCTGGGTTCTGTTATGAAATGAAAACAATTATGACAAGGTCTTACCCAAGGTTACATAGTCTGGCCTATACTGTATTTCCTTCATCAATTTATATTCATGATTTTAAATCATCTTATTTTTGAACTGAATAATTTTCAACTAAGAGATGAGTCAAGCCTAATAGAAGTTCAGAAGTCTCACAATCAATAGTTGCCATGTTCCCAGTGGGAAACAGTGAAAAATGTACTTGCTAGAATTCTAACAATAGGCCAAGGTTATTGTCATGGCATGTCTGACTAATGCAAGTGCTTCTGAATTGTGCAGTGAAATATAAGCCATCCTTTCTATGGGACTATTGTGTTCATATCTGTGTTGCCCAAACATAATGGAAAGAATAGAAATTAAAACTTACAGTTGTATCCTATGTTTTGGTTTTGTTCTTTTAGGAAAGTCTCTAGATTAACAATAATTAAGACAAGTCTCCTGACTTCTTATTGATCTATGGTTATCCATATGGCCCAGCTACATAGGAATTTAATGCAAAAAAATCACAGACAGGAAAAGTTGGGAAAAAGTAAAGGTATTGTCAAGTATCCTCTTATATGGAAAAAGTAAAGATATTTTCAAAATTCTTCTAATTTGGATCAAATATTAGTATCAAGAATGTTAAGACATATCAACCTAGATCATATGCATGTTATTTACAAAGTTTTAAGTACTAAATATTATCTCATAAATATCTATATTTCAAAAGCAAATGAACCAGAGAAGCAAAGAATGGATGGAGTGGGTATATTTTTTTATTTGATGATTTATTAACAGTCACATTTTCATTTTGTATAAACTAGTATCTCCTTCTGAAATGAGGCAAAAAGAATGATTAGAGAAAAAAATATGCCAATAAGATGGTAATACAGAAAACCCTTCTCAATGTCTGCACAAGTGACTTTTCTACACAAAATAGAGCTTATTAAATATCTTCAATAGTGTAATGCATAGCAAAAATTCTCTCAAGGCATGTAAGATAAGTTTATTTTTTATGAAGTATGCACTTAATTTAAAATCATGATGCAGTGTATTATATAAGACGAGTGCCACACAGAGAATAATGAACTGGGTGTTTTTTTTTTTCTGTAGGCAGTTTGGAGTCACCAACGTGTTTTAATCAGATGAATTTTGTTTAAAGGTTAACTTCATAATATCAATTTTGGCAGATTGTTTAGAGAATATTAAAGTTACAGTTCAAAAACAATTAGGATAAAAGAGTATTCATCTGATAATTCTCAATAGAGGATGATTTTGTCCCTCCTGGAGAAAATTGTGAACAATTAATGAGATTTTGTTTTCATAAGTGGCAGGAATGGAAGTGATCCTGGAAACTACTGGACAGTAGCCAGAGATGCTCTAGACAATATACAAGGTATACTGTAACCAGTCATATCCAGGAATTGTTCAGCCCTATGTATATTAATATGTCAATATGTATCAATAGAATTGAATTGAGACACCAAGTATAACTCCACACCAACAAATAAAAAAAATAAATTCTGGCCCAACAACATGTGCAATTGAATCAGAAATACTTTGGGAATGTATAGTGAATCAAAAGTCAATGACTGTTGAATGTGGCCATTGTGAGACAATGTGTAATGTCTGTCAAACGTAGGCTTTGGATGAATGTGTGAGAAATGATCCTTATATGCAAATGAACGAGATGTATGGAAAGAACAGGCAGCTTCACTGGAAAGTGAGAGGGTGGGAACAGGACATTGAATCTGAGGTGTCTGCAAGACATCTGCTTCCCATTAAATTATACAAGTCTGAAATAGAAGTCTATTTTGAAGAAACAGATTAGGAGGATATCAACAGATGGCAGTTGGAGGTGTAAGAATAGATAAGATGCCAATGGGAAAGCCTGTGGGAGGGGGAAATAAATAATACAGGGGGAAGAGTGAATGGCCAGGCATGGAAAGAGGCTAAAGACATATTGAATGCACAGAAATAGAATCTAGTTATTCAGTTGAAGACTGCTAGTGTGAAGAGCCTCAACTTGGAGAATCCATGACTATACTATGTCTTTGAACTTTTTTATGTCATTTGTGGGACTTGAACTCAGGGCCTGGGTGATTTCCCCAAGCTGAGCTCTTCTTTCTCAAAGATAGTGCTCTACTACTTTGAAGTCACAGCTCCATTTTCAGTTTTACAATGGTTAATTGGAGAAATGGGTATCATGGACTTTCCTGCTTGGGTTGGTTTTGAAGCACGATCCTCAGATCTCAGTCTCCCGAGTATCTTGGATTACAGATGTAAGCTACCAGAACCTGGCTTTTTGAACTCTTAAATCTATTGAAAATATTTAAATTTATGTGAAAATAGTGAAGGAGAGAGATAACAAATTACTAGTAGAATAGATTTGGAATATCCATTAATAAATGAAACTTCTGACATAATGTCTATCTAGCTGGTTCATCTATAATGTAAGTCTTGACAACACTTTAAGTGTGTATGTTAGATTTTATAAAGTTTTTAATAAGTCCTTGTCTTTAGCAATATTAACTTGCTCTTTTTAAAATATATTTTTTATTCTTATCATAGAAGTTATATACAAAGGAGTTACAGTAACATGTCAAGTATTGAGTACATTTCTTTTTGAACCATGTCTCCTCTCTCCTAGCTCTCTCCTAGTTAAAGAAAATTAACTGTACAATATAGCATAAAATATATTAAACAAGAAATTAATTTATTGTCTAATAATGCGATAATGAAAATTTAATTGACCAGAACATGAACAATTTTTAAAGTACACACATAACTACTCCTGGCCCTAAAAAACTGACAGAAAAGCAGATTCTCCAAACAAAATTCCAGTATTCTTTTTGAATCACAGTAACTCCAAAAGTCTAACTTTTTGGCGGAAGAGATATTTGCATGTCATTTTTCCAATGTCATAGCAGTTTTAGAAACAGACTGTAATTCTGACATACAAAAGTTATCAAAATTGTGTATATTATTTCAGTATCTCACATACTAAGTCTAGGGTACAAATTTGCTTTGAAATATATTGGCCAGATTGTTTTTATTGCTCCTAAAAGGATAAAGATGAAATAGGTCACATAAAAAATAGCCCAGTTTGGTGGCTCACCCCTGTAATCATAGCTACTTAAGAGGCTGAGAACTGAGGATCACAGTTCAAAACCAGCCTGGGCACTAAAGTCCATGAGATTCTTATCTTCAATTAACCATTAGAAAATCAGAAGTGAGCTGTGCCTTTAGGTAGCTTTGAGCTGAAGAGCTCAGAGACAGCGTCCAGGCCCATAGTTCAAGCCCCAGGACTGACAAAAAAAAAACCAATAGCATGAAGGTGTTGATGCTTTCCAAAACTTTTCATATTAAAATGAATGATTAACTGCAAATGAACTGTTAGTTAACTGCAAAGAATACTTATACTTCTCTGTTTAACAAGTTTCTTTGCCATGTTACTAGTAATAAATTGAATTCAAGTAAGCCATATGTTCAAGAGATGCTTTCAATTAATTTACCGAGGCATTACAATGGTACTTTTAATTATTGTCTATATAATATTATTAAAAGAATTATCCATAAACATATTAGCATAATAAAACTTTGAAATAAAATTGATATCAGTGTATCAATTTTTCTTTTCACTTAACAGCCAATAAGAATCTCTCTTAGGGCTGGGAACTGGTGGCACATGCCTGTAATCTTGTCTACTCAGGAGACCTAGATATACAGATCGTTGATTGAAGTCAAGATGGGAAGGAAAGTCCATGAGAGTCTGTATCTCCAGCAAAAAGCCAGAAGTGAAGCTGTGGTTCAGGTGGCAGAGTACCAATCTTGAGCAAATAAACTAACAGTGCCCTCTACTGTTCAAGCCCCAGTTTTGGTATATAACATTAAATAAATCACTATTAAGGAGAAATATCTATGGAAATTCCATTTTAAAGATGACTTGTAATCTCATGATAGAAAACTGGTTTTGCAGAAATAAATTGGTTTTATGTTTTGGTCAGAATTACTTTCTCTCTTGTTTTTCTAGAAATTAAGTAGCTTATGGACCATTCTAACATTTCAAAATGTCTGAAACTTTCCAAGAAAAATAAAGCCTATTTTTAAAAAATTTGCTCTGTGTCAATAATTTTAAAAGAGCCTCCCTTGTAATATTACTTTATGCCATCTTCCAAATGCTTACTTTTCAGTCCTCTCTACTAAATGCTCTGGCTATTCAGCAAGATAGCTCCAATCTGGCAGGCCAACCCGGTACTTTCCCCAGGTGTATACGAGCTTAGCTTGGGTGGGTGGTCACTTGCTAACTGGCTGATAATTCTTCACAAGCTTGTGGGAGTTTATTGGGGCCGTGTAACATTCACCAGTGTTCTCAAGGTGACTTCCATACAGACTCCTGAAGTTCCTTCTCCTGTGTATCTCTCATCACTTGTCAGAGTCTGTTCTACAAACTTTAGCCACCTTAGCATTCCCAAGCTGTGACTTCTGTCATCTTGTTTCAGCAAGACTAATGTTTCTGCCTGAGAGCCCTCCTTCTGGGTCATAGTCCAGAAAATGCCTCCAGGCAAAAGCTGGGAAAATCACATTGTCCATCTTACTAATTTTCTTTCCTTCTGGGCAGTAGTCCAGGCATTGTTTCAGGAATTGTTCCCAATGCCTACAAAATTGCTCTGACTTCTATTCTACATAATTCTCAAGCTGGTTTAGTTTGGAAAACATGTCAAGAATCAATGTATTTTCATGACCAGAAGAAGAAATCTGAATTTCATTTTGTTAAATAAAAAAACTTATATATTAGCAACAAAAAAATAAAAGTAAAATTTAAAACTGAAAATTTCTCTCTCTCTCTATATATATTATTGTATTTTATTGCCAGTGATGTACAGAGGGGTTACAGTTATACTCTTCAGGTACTGGGTACATTACTTCTTGAACATTGTTATCCACTCCCATGTTTTTTCTCCCACTTTCCCTCCCAACACCCCTCCCAATCATCTTGTTTTTCCCCTTCCCTCCCCTATTTCAAATAAGCAAATAAGCTTACATAGTAACAACCCTAGATAAACTATAAGGGGAAAAAAGCAAAGAAATACATACAGTACATTAAGAACAACAATCACAAAGCTAAACCTCTGTTTCCATATCCTGGAGTTCATTTTGCTTAACCTCATGCTATATGGCACTTAGCTTTTGAGCTATTGTGATTTGCTGCTAGCAGAATCCTAGATGTATTCAGATTATGACAAATTTCTCTACATAAAGGTCAGTGGTAGCTACAGAACTAAAATAGGGGCATATTTATGAAAAATATCATGAAAATAATATGTACAGTGACATATGCAAATATTTCTATGAGAGCATTCATAACCAGAATATGAGCCATTGTTTTTATTTTAAACAATCCCTTGGGATAGCTTTATAACATTATCTTTTTCCCTCTCTCTTCTCAAAACATATAAAATATAAAACATAAAATATTTTCTAGTGCTTTGGTGTAGAGCTATATTCCTAGCACTCAAGAGGGAGCTCAGAACAATCTGAGCTTCAAAATAAGTTTTAGGACAGCCTGAGATACATATAACAAGGCATTGTATACACACACACACACACACACACACACACACACACACACGTACATTTATATGATTAAATTTTTCAGATGATCAAACACAAACATTATAGTATTCATTAGATAAGGAAAATATTTCCAGCCTTTAAAGAAATGTGAATATAAATTAATGTAAAATATTTAGACATGAAATAAGCCAACATTGTTTTAAAATTTAGTTTTTGTAAGAATCACACCTCCCTTAACCTGAAACATGAGCATCTGCATATTAATAATGTTGAACATTGTTTTGACAAAGCATTTATCAAAAAAGATAAGGGCTACATTTTTTTGTATTTGCTTCTCTATATATACATAAAAAGCAAAGTATTGTCCTGAAAGTAACAAGTAATGGTAAATAATCTTATACAGAAATAAGGATATATGATAAAACTTAGTCTAATGTATATTTCATAGCTGATTGGCAAGAAAAATTCTTTTATTTATTTTTTTCGGTATATAGAAGGGTTACAGTTATATTTGCCAGATAGTAGGTGCATTACTTCTCACACATTGATATCCCTTCTTATGTCAGAAAAAATTCTTATTTGGTTATTATTGCTATGGCTGCCAGTGTGAAAAGCCCAAGAGTTTAGACAATTTCAGTACAGTGCATAAGGTAGCTTAAGAGAGCTGTAGGGGAAATGGCAGTCTCAGAGGAAAGGTTGGAAAGGAACTGACAGATGTAGCAAATGTTAGCTTAGTATAATGCTGAGTAGTCTATTTTGTAACAAGAATAAAGAGAACATCTCAAAATTAATTAAGTTAATTGTAAGATTTAACTTGGCCAAAATTTTATGAATATCTGCATGTTGTTTTAAAAGTAGAGAGAATGTTACATATTTTTGCACGGTTGAAATTTATATATCTGAGACATGGGACACAAGAACATTCTTACTGAGAAAACCACAGTAGCAGAAATTACATTTAATTGAGCAAACTTTCTTCTATGCAAACATAAGCTTTTCTAAAAGTTTTCTTCAGTTATAAATTTATAAATAACTAGAAACTATGCACTCACTTCTTTGTTTTATCTTCACATTCATTGTATTCCCAAAAAAGTTGAAGAAGGAATTTGAACCTGAAAAATACTTTATATGTGACACTAGTCGCATATAGTCAGTTAACATATCTCTACTTATGGAATAAGAATTATGATATTTCTCTTGTTATGAAAAGCACACTTCTAATTTCTTTCTTCAGTAATGGGTGATAATCTGAGGACTGTGGCTAAATTTTAACTAATATGTCAAAATAAAGACAGATACTTCATAGTTTAATGGAATTTAGACAACATAGATAAATGTCATTAAATTAGTTTCTAACAATAACAATTACATACTGAATTCAGCTGAAATAAAACTCAAGTAAGATTAAAAACATTAAATGTTGGCATACAAAAAAAGGCAAATATATTACAGCATAAGTGTTGGGGTACATTTTTTAATGTCCAGAAAGAATCAGAGTAGTACTTAAAATGTTAAGCTGCTAATCCTTAATAGATATTTTTCTAAAGCAGGTTATTAACTGATTAATTAAATCACTATGTCAGCAAATATCTTTTGAGCTTAGCACATACTATGTGTCAGACACTAGAAAAGATATACCAGATTCAATGCCCAGATGCCCAGAAAAAATTGAGGTGAGAAGGTTATGTATCAGATGAACAATTAATCTAATACAAGATGATGTTACAAATATTCTGGTATATATCATATGCCACTACAGATTGTAAAACAGTTTGTGAAGAAAATAAACAGGTAGCTAGTTAGTTTACTCCAACTGCTCAGAGAGCAGATGTCCTAGGAAAGAAAAAATGTTTTTAGGTGGACCTAGCACATGCAAAATTTGCAGATGAAAAGTCTTGGTAGCGGGGCCTGGAGTTTGGCCTAGTGGTAGAGTGCTTGCCTAGCATGCAAGACAACCCAGGTTCGATTCCTTGGTACCACATAGAAAAAAGCCGGAAGTGGTGCTGAGGATCACGTGGTAGAGCTCTAGCCTTGAGAAAGCCCAAGGACAGTGCTCAGGCCCTGAGGTCAAGCCCAGGACTGGCAAAAAAATAAATAAATAAAATTAAAAAAAGTCTTGGTAGATTTGACAAATCAAAAGAAAGAAACGCAATGAAGTTAGAATATAACTAAACAGAGACAATAATGTCAATTGAAGTTTGAGAGTGGAGATAGAAATCAAATGTGCAGAGCGTTGAAAACTACCAGAAGCTGTTAAGATTCTCATGAACAATAAATGGAAAGCTATTGGAGTGTTTTTAAATGGGCGAGAGTCATGTTTATAAAGAAAATCAATGGAAATAATTCAAAGATCCATAAAGAGATGACTGGTTCATTCTACACATACCCATGAAATAAATTCTTTGCAGCTAAAAATAACAAGAAGAAATCTTCTGTAACTACTATATAAAGGTTTGGATAAGGATTTTCGGGTGGGAAAACTGTATAGATCATATTATCTATTGTCTTTGAAAGAGAAAAGTCACAAATGCAAATTCACACCCCCACACTTATACTAAAATTGGCAAGAAAAGCGAATTTTATGTTTAAAAAAAATTACCTAGAAAAGTAATTAGAAATTAAAGATGAAACTAATATTCTTATAAATTTTCAATTATTTATGAAGCAAAACTTTGTTCAATCTCAACACATTATCAACCAAAAATGAATTCTGAAAAGATCAAAAGTGAGCTAAAGGAAGTGGCAGTGTGGCTGAAGTGGAAGAGTGCTAACCATGAGCTGAAGAGCTCAGGGACAGCACCCAGGCATGTGTTCAAGCCCCTTGGCAAACCCCTTCCCCCAGAAAAAAAAGTGAGCTAAATAGCATAGGCAGATATTATTATGTCAAGTGGATTTTAATCATAGTAGCTTTCCCATCTCCATTGGTGTCTACTCTAAGAGAAAATCATCACAAACATTTCAATTAAAAAATGTATTTGTGGGGCCTGGAGTTTGGCCTAATGGTAGAGTGCTTATCTAGCATGCACAGACCTGGATTCGATTCCTCGGTACCACATACATAGAAAAAGCTGGAAGTGGTGCTTTGGCTCAAGTGGTAGAGCTCTAGCCTTGAGGAAAGCCCAAGGACAGTGCTCAGGCCCTGAGTTCAAGCCTTAGGACTAGCAAAAAAAATGTATTTGTTTCTTTGGCTGGTTGGTTATAATGATCACAGTAACTTTGTAGCTGCCTATATGTGTGTTTGTATACTGCTACATTTACATCTCAGGATGAGTAAAAAGTACTTGTATTTCCATTACTAGGCTCTAGTGACTTTAACACAAAAGAAAAAATAGAGCAATGTATGATTTAAGAAGTAAAATTAGTATTGGAATTGGAGATTTGAATATGAACTCAAGGCATAGTTCATCTTCAGTTATTTTCTCCCAAGCTATGTCAAAAAAGAAATTCTAGATACACACATTAGCCAACACAATAAGCATGTGCATTTCCAGTACTTAACTTGAGATATTTAAAAATCATTTCTCACTTAGAAAACCCAGAGTTTTAGAAAACTGTCTACTTCAGGTTGAGGGTAAAGCAAAAACAAAAACAAAAGTACAATAGCACAGATCTTTGGAGAAAAAATGGAACCATTTGGGTAATGTGAACAAAAGTTAGAAGCCAAATTGAAGTAGTTCAGATGATTAAAAGGAATGTCTGTAAAGGATTACAGTGATTACTAGAACAGCTAAATGTAATACATATAATTGTTATGCATATAAAACCTTTATATGCAATATAGCATATACAATTTATATGTATAATTTATATAATGAATACAGTTATTTAACAATTATAACTAGTATAATGTATCTCCTATAATTTATATAACATATACTTTATATATTATATTATATATTATGTATCATGTATACATATAAATAGCCTGGACGAATGCTAGGAAACCAATTCAGTTTTCTAAAATCAGGAAGTGAAAGATTTCCCATTCATCCTGTTTCCTTTGAAAATAACTTACTTTAGAATTAGCAACTTAGTACCTGATAAAAGAAACATATCCTTTATAGGTTATTCCATTGAACATTTGAAAAAAGAAGGTGCCATTTGAATGCAACTGTATCTTAACAAAATAATGGCCTTAGACTAGGAACATCAACAATACCTGTAACTACTAATGGAATTCTGAATGGAAAGTATTATTATAGCTATATCAGGCTTGCAGCATCACATTAACCACTGGTTTTCTTTAAATAGAAGTACATAAATTGATGAGAAATTAGGTGAGTTTCAGTGTGTTGCATTAGGAAATAAAAATATCTATGAATTCTTGCCATTGATGCATATGACTCTTATCTAGTCCCAAACATAACTACCAGGCTTCAGAAAACATAAGTCAAAAGAAAATGCTTGGGATGCCATGTTAAATAACATGCATTTAGAAAAATTCAAAATGAGTGATATTCTACAGATGAAATGACAGGTCGCATCAATGAATATATTGGAAGAAAAATGGAGAAAGAATAGCAAATATATACAAGACAGAGATTCAAGAAATCTCATAAACAATAAGGTAATATTTTAACACAGTCATAGAAATTTTAATGCTGAGTAGATGTTCAGCATGACAGGTTTGTTTCAGACATTATCTCTCAATTATATATACACAAGGAATAAAAATTCTATTATGGGAAGGTCTTGCTTACATCAAGTAAATATTGAATAGGAAAATATGAAGACTGGTAAGGAAGTTCCTTCCATGAGACAGAAAAATGAATGTTGAGCAGAATATTGATGAGCACATTTTCCCCTGAGGGACATTCACTAAATTTCAGATTCATTAGATTCTACCTTGATAACTTGGAGTGTCATCAAGAAAGCTTCCCAGTAAGAACGACTACTATGATAAACAGAAAATATCAAGTATCAACCAGGATTTGGAGAAAAGGAACTCACACTCTTGGTGAGAACGTGAAGTACTAAAGAGTAGTACTAGAGAGCAATGAACAGGCCTCCAAAATATGACCAAAGAAACATCATTATCCAGCAATCCCTCTACTATGCATTTATCCAAAGAACTTTAAATCCATATAAAGACATACAGACCATCATGTTTATTGTAGTACTATGCAGAATGGTAGAAAATGGAAACCACCATGGTGGTTATCTATAAATTACAAGATCAGTAAAACATTACATATGTGATGGGATACTATTCATCCATAATTAAGATCAAAATCCTGTCATTTCTAATATGATTGATGTGAGTGCCAGTCATTGTGACGTATGAAATAAGTCAGCTACAGAAACAACTCTGTGCTCTTACTCATATGTAAATTCCAAAATGCTGAGATCAAAGAAGTACAAAATATAATGGTGGTTTCCAGAGGCTGAGGAGGGTAGCAGGAGGAGGAGGAGTCTGGGAAAGGTAATAATGGTAAATAGGTGGTAAGTTATATTTGGGCAGGAGTAAGAAGCGGTGGTAATCTATCACACTATAGGGTTGACTTTAATGATAAAATACCATTTATCACACAACGCTAGAAGAAAATAATTTTGAATGTTTTTACCAGAAGGAAATGGTAATCATAAAAGGACCAGATACGAGCTTCTTGTAATTTAAATATTCTATCATATTTCCACATGCTGAAACATTTCATTATATTTTATAAATCTGCAATAATGACAATGTATTCTATGTATCAGTTTACAACAAATTTAAGTAAAAAAATTAGAGAAAATTACTAGAGTTTTGAAGACTGTACTGAGAGTCACCTGAAATCATTTTTTGTTTGTTATGGAGCTTGAACTCAGAGCTTGGGACTCTCTCTGAGCTCTCTCTGATCTCTTTCTCTTAAGGCTAGAGCTCTAACACTTTGAGCCATAGCACCACTTCAGATTTTCTAGTGGTTAATTGGAGATACGATTCTCAAGGGCTTTCCTGCCCAGATTAGCTTTGACCTGCAATCCTCAGGTCCCAGCTTCTTGATTAGCTAGGATTACAGGTGTGAGCAACCAACTTCTAGCTTCATTTGGAAATCTGAGGTAAAAGTAATTAAGATATACATTTAGAGAATTTGAAGTAAAAGACAATTATCACATATCCAGATGAAGACAGAATATGAGGAAGAAATCAGTCCTAGAGCCACCTCTCTACATTCAGTGATGGGGTTTAAAGAGAGTAGGTACCTAAGAACACCCTTGAGGAACCTGGAAACCAAAGAAAAGCTCAGTAGAACCACGAAGAGACAGCAGCATATAGTTCTACAGAAAGTGAAAGGAGTCCGGGAAGAAAGAGGTAAGCAGAGTACCTAACAAAAGTCATTTTTAGTCTGTGTGATAGTTCAGTATGGTCATATTTTACATCTCATTTATAGAAGCTGTCCTAAAAATGGAGCTTACGAATAAGCAAATGAGCTGTGACCTTCCTAAGCATACCCACCAGGTCAGTATACCACAGGAGATGTCTTCTCGTGGCTATTATTGATTACACAGGAAAACCAACTAAAAGCAAAACAAAGCAACCTTTGAAAAATGACCAGGCTTTATGCATGCTTTGATAACTTGATAGAAAGGCTGGGCTACAGCACTAGCTCTCATCGGGGAACATGTTTATATCCAGATTACCTAAATCTAAAGGCACTGAGCATTGAGATTCCTTTATTTTCCTGAATTCAGTGAGAACTGATTAACCCATTTAGAAAGAGCGAAACCTATCTTTACATGTAGCTAATTATGTTCTAATGCATACATTCAGTATTGCCATGAGGCTGTCCATCTGCAAACTGCCAGAAATAAGCTGCCCAAATTCAGAGAACAACTTATTTTAAGGCTCAAAAATGACACCGATTTAAAGCATGCTTTTGCTGATTTGATAAGCTGTAAGTTGAAACAATTGCATTCATGTAACTCAACTTAATGCCAACAATTTTGCTTTCAAAAAAAGGAAAAGCGTGAAATATTTAAAAAAAATTGCCTTTAACTTTGCATGTAAAGAGAATTAAAGTGTTTGCTTTTGATCACCTTGAAAGCGCAACCCTAGAATTATGCAGTCACTTCTAGGAAACTGTTTCCGGGTAACAGCTTCTAAGGGAGGCCTTTTCTTTTACAAGTGGTCAACTGCAGCCAACTCTCTACTAGGAATTTAGCACAAAATGGCAAAGTAAAGAGCCATAGTTCAAAAGTTAGTAGGAGAGCTAATCCATACAAATGATCCATGTTGGAGCAAGGCTTCCCTGAAGCCAGAGAAAAGTTATCAAAGAAAAGACCAGGAAACAGCAAGAGGCACAGGACAAGGAACAAGATAGAAGAGAGCTAATTATGAGAATTCTGAGCGTGTTGTAGGGGAATCCTTTGTCAGGAAGCCTGGCTGAGCCTTCAGGAGACTAAGAACGATCAGAAGTTAGCATGAAAGCTATTTCCTCTCTGGGCCATCAAGATGGACAATCCATTTTCCTCGTGACATCCTTTATCTTTTCCTTTGCCCATCCCACTCTTCTATATTTTCCTAGCATATCCCAAATGAAAGAAGAAAGGTATTTTGTCTTTTATTCATCTTTCTGCAAACTAGCTGTGTTTCAATCTTGACTTCATTAAGGCGGTCACATCAGACATGGCACTTCCACCAACGGGAATGAGAATTCACTTGTGTGCTCATCATTCACACTGTAGTGAATCTGTGATTAACGTATGGCTCCTGATTTACAGAAACAAGGATTAGTTTTATGCCAGGCATATGTGCCTTACATGTAGCCACTCAAGGGACTGAGAGTTGAAAGACTGAAATAGAAAAGTCTAAAAGATTTCATGTCAGTTAACCAATAAAATGCACCAAGTAAGCCAGGCTCAAAGAGCTTAAAGCTCTATGTTCAAGCCCTGATATAAGGACAAAGATCAATCAATCAAAAAGTAACATTGGGTTTAAAATAATTAACAGAATGTTGTTTGGCAATAGGTATATCTATTCTGAATGTATCAGATTTTTTTCTGAGCAGGTCTTAGAATAAAAAAATATAGTTCAGTCATACCAAGATTTTTAATAAGGTGAACATAAAATGGGAGAAAAACATTATTATTCTTTATTTCTGAAAACTTTATAACAAATATGGGTGTAAATCAAAATAAGAAAAATTTCTGCTTTGATTAAAAATGGCACAAACTGAGATAACAAAAATCGGCTACATATAAAATAAGTCAGCCTAAAATTGCCAAAAGAGATGTCAATAACCAATATTAATTTTTAGGAAACAAGCTCAAGAATTTTAATAATCCACAGTATAAATGACACACCCCAAAGAAAAAATAACTATACTTTTTGAATCATCTATCTCTCTGTATTTTGTATTCGACACTTAACTATAATTTCATTGTTGCATCTAAGAATATCATAGCTAATAAACCATAACACAAATCCCTGAGTGAGAGCTGAAAAAACATGTATCTAATACTCATAAATCAGAGCCATTGAATTTCCAAAAGAAAATATAGCAAAAGACCATTTTCTATTTGAAGAACACTTCTTTTGCCGAGTAATTGATGGTTGCCAAAGGCATGCATCTAGAACTTTCAACTCTTTAGAAGGTCCTTGGGTAACTGGGAATGACAGGTTCATGCTAAAACAATTCCTTTAACAAATCCATCATGACCCTCCCGGGGAAGCTAAAAATCCATCAGAGTGCATGCAGCTCTGGGACAGCCCAGTGTTGTCAAATTGCAGATAATCTGGGGAAGGTTTTTAGTCCTCTAATGCTCTCACTCCACAGAAAGGACTGTAAAAATAGGAGCTTTGGGATGCATTAGAGGGGACCTTTCTCTCTCACTAAATAACATCTGCTTTATTTCAGCTCCTGATCTGAGCTTTGCCACTGTACTCTCGGCGCTGCTTTTCATATATGGCATTATTTATTTCAGATGCATTTTCTGAATGGATGAAATATGTACATGTACACATTTCTGAGCAGTAACTGTAGGAAGATTTTTACTGTGACCTTTTCTTTCTCTGATATACTCTCCATCATAGATCCCGTTTCTAGGTTGTGGATATCACAGGAGAACATGCTTTGGTGTTTTTCCACAATATTGCTACCACCACTCGGGAAATCTCTCTCCTAAGAAATGAGGGTGTGCAAATCCTAAAATGCCAAAGATTTCAGTTTGCTAAGATTCCCTCTGTAAGGTTATTTCTCTTTCTCTTTCTCAAGAACTTTTTTTTCTGTTCTCTCTCGATATGTAAGTAGTAAAAGATAAGATTACAGTTTTATGTGCAAACCTAAATTGGCTAAAAACTACATTGTCTTCAAAGTTCAAGCTTTCCTATTCTACCTATACCTTATACGTACCGCAAAATCATGTACATCCATATATTTAAACTTTTATTAGGAAATAGCCTTCTATATTAGTTCTTTAAGACAATAGAACATAATACATGGAATTTGGGTTGGGGAGACAACTGGAAAATAACCTAAATATCCATTTCCATGGAAGCAAGAAAATAAATTCTGTTATACTCACACGGGTTTACATGAAAACATATGTGTAATAGTTTCACTTAGTAAAGGTTTCAAGATAGATTAACCAGACTAAGTTAAAACTGCAGAATAGAATGTATACTATTCAGCTAGCTAAAGCAATTATGTAACTAGCTCTCTAAACAGCTATATGATTCAGTAAAAGAAATAATACTGTATAAAAATGAAATATGAGATTATTTCTCTGAGAAATAAGTCATGAAATAAGCCTGAAATTTCTTTAGTTCAATGCTTTTTGTCTTTTCTCATTAATTTAGATTATATTCCCTTCTTATACTGATTGAATTAAATCATGTTTAATGAGAAACTCCAAATGTTAAGAACTAATATAAGTAAAAGGTGAAGAAGGGGAAAAATAATGATTTGAAATGAAGAAAGAAATGGAAAACTGAAAAATTATACTGGAAATGAAGACTAACTGAATTATATGGAAGATAGAGGTGAATAAAATTTTAGTTTGTGGTACTCAAAAGCAAGAGAACAACTCAGGCAATCAAAGAAGGGAACAGGCCAGTGAGAAAATAATGACATAATTCAGATTAAAACTCAGCAAAGTTTTCCACAAAAAAGGGCTTATTTATTTATTTTTTTGTCAGTCCTGGGCTTGAGCTCAGGACCTGAGCACTGTCCTTGGACTTTCTCAAAGCTAGAGCTCTACCACTTGAGCCTTAGCACCACTTCTTACTTTTTTCTATGTATATGGTACCAAGGAAACAAACCCGGGTCTTCATGTATGCTAGGCAAGAACTCTACCACTAGGCCAAACTCCTGGCCCAGGGCTTAATTTTTTAAATTACTTAATGTGTTTAGAAAATTAAAAAACACAATCTGAAAATGTAACTATAAGGAAAGGTTCTGGGGGTATGACTGTAGTGGTTTAACATTTGCTGTGTGTCTTCAAATCCAGTACTATCTGTAGCACAAGTAGGAAGAGAAAAGGCAATGAGAAGGAGGAAGAGATTTCATACAATATGTGGTTATTATTCATAGAATAAATAAATAAGAAAAGCACAATTTGGGCTGAAAAAGATGAAAAAAATAATAATAGCCAAACAAATCAATGAAAATGAAACTACAAACTATGTAAAGGTAAACAAAATTGACATACTGAAAAGTAGACTAAAGTAAAGCAGATAAAGCTCAACTAAAATGAAATTATAAATGAGAGTCCACAGTACAACTGATTCAAAAAAATATAAAGGCTCATAAAAAGACTTAAAACTACTATAAATAATTATTTACTCAGAAATAGAAAATAGTGGCTATATTTCTTTAAAAATACAACCTTTATGAAGAAATGGAAAAATCTCAACATATCAATTATTAATGATTCAATAATTTATACAAGATCTCTTAGAAAGGCAACGCTGAGATATACAGCTGAATTCTACCTATCATTTAAATAAATAATGCCATTTCTTTTCAAATTCCTCCACCAGAAATCGTATGAAGAGGAAATATTTCTATATAATGAAATAAAGTTATCAGTCCTTGAGGAAATAACCACAGGAAGAAATAGTAATAGTTGGGGCCTTTGTTTTGTTTCAATGATCTATCTACATTCAAAGATCATCAGAAGATTTCATCTCCCACTTCCTTCCCTGGAAGTAATGAGAGATGAGAGATACCAAAAACTCCAAAAAAAAAAAAAAAAGAAAAAGAAGGAAAATAACTCTAAATTAAAAACAAAATTAAATAGGTAGACATGTTCTGTTTAAGTCCATTAATTTTAAACTTTCTCTATATTTATTTATGTCATTAAATTCGGACATTTTCTTTAAAAAATCTTTTTCTGTTTTGTAAGTTTGTTGCTGTTATTATTGCTGTTGTTTTTAACTACATTTCTTAGCAAGGTGCCTGGGTCTCACATCTATAATCCTAGCTAATCAAGAGGCTGAGATTTGAAGAGTGAAATTCTTAAGTATCCTGGACAGGAAAGTCTGTGAGACTTTTATCTCTAATTAAGCACTAAAAACTAAACAAAGTAAAACAAAAAAGAACCTACAGGTATGGCTGTAGTAGATCACTAGCCTTGAGCAATAAAAGCTCAGGAGAGTACCCAGCCCCTAAATTGAAGCCCTGGGACCAACACAAAACAAACAACAACAAAAAAACCTTTAACATTCCTTTACACAAAGATGAGGAAAATAACAAAACAGCTTTAATTTTAATCACTGAATTACAGGACGACATGGTCTGTGATTTTAAGTAAGCTTCTATAGTAATAAGACTCCTAATACAATAAAAATCTAGCATTTATCTCTTTTACAATAGTAAAGAACTACTGAAACAAATGCTTGCAAAGACATAGAGAAGGATGAGGCCTTCATAAATCTTACTTCTGTGTTTTTATCCCATACCAAAGTTATTGGTGTGAAAAATCAACTCACATATCATTACAACTTTTGTGAATTAGATTTCATCTATATAATTTGTGTCATTTGTTAATATAAAGTATTTGGGTTTTCTTTTGTTTTGGAAAGTACTTTTTTCTAGTTAAATTTTTAATTTCTGAAATACCTAAAGAATGTTATCGCAGCTCTTCTTTAGAAAATTTTCCCTGGGGACTGGTGCAAAAGCACTGATGGGAAGATGCAGAATGTAATTCATAGTAGCCAGGGTTTGACTGTATATATTTATAAGTTAGTACTCTTAACCCCATAAATCTTATCCTTCCTACATCTATGTAGAATAAAGATCTTTATCTTTATGATCAGAAACACAAACTCTTTCCACCTTTGGAAACTCCTGTAGCATAAAAAGTTTTGTGTTCAATGCTGCTATTTCAAGTCTTTTCTTTATTATGTTTCTACAGGGATTTCACGGGCTGCTTCTAGATCTCTTGCTTTCTACTTCAGTTTTAAAGAAATCCAACTGGAGTTTCTATTTTTGTGTTACTTCACCAGATGTCCAAACTGTTTGAGACATGGCCTGTAAATCCTTGACAGCTATTTGAGGGTGTCAGTATGTTCTCAGTTTCCTTCAATTTTTTTTTTACCTGATCTTGTTCTGCCTTTTCCTATGGGAAATAAAGTAAACAAATATCTAAAAAGAGTGCCAACTTGGTCCAAAGCACTGAGGGACAATAGAACACTTGTTTCCAGCATTTGAAGAACTTCAATAATTAGAGAAAGATGCAGATATAGTCTGTTAGCATTTCTTATATAGTCAAAGAAATTTATTTCTATATGTTGGATTAACTCTACAACTTCCAAACTTGTGTCTTTCGATATGGTACCAATTACTTAGTTCTATAGTTATGGATTCAGTATTTTTATTATGAGGGGAATGAAGTATTGTGATTGGTCTAAACCTTGCTTTGTCTAACCAGACTCTAATATTTTTCATGCTCAATCTTTTTAGATATTATTTTAACTAGGTAGGACTATTAATAAAATATTATCTAGCGCTTAGCCAAGAATCTATTAAGCTCTTTGCTATTATTTTCCTACCAAACTCAGTGTTATAAGTAACTATTTTCAAATATGATCTGTTAGATAATTTTTTCAGATACATGTAAATAAAACACAGCCATTTCATGCCTGTAATTATAGCTATTCAAAGACTGAGATCTGAGGAACTCATTTTAAGCCAGCCCAGGCAAGAAAGTCTATGAGAATCTTCCACCAAAACCTAGAAATGGAATTGTGGCTCAAATGTTGAAGTGGCAATCTTGAACAAAAAAGCTCATGGACAGTGCTTAGACCCCCAGTTCCAGTCCCAGAACTACCACAAAACCCCCACAATTCTAAATTATGATTCTTCCTAATGAATGGTTTTGCTTTTGTTTTAAAATTGGGGCTAAATCAGTCAAAGAAATTATGTTGTATTGAGCCCAGATTTCATAGAATTCTATCTAACCATGCTCAGAAATGTTTATACATATGAAACACAAACATATGTTATTTAAAATACTGACAACACCTTTTTAATACAATGAGAAAAAAATAGTACTACTACCACTAATAATGTCATACTACTATAAAGCCTTTTAGTACACTACACACTTGGATAGGTGCTTTACTGAAAATGTTGAGCTGGACTGTACAGAAAGCACCAAATAGAATAGTTTTAACAGAAGAGTGTGGGGGCTGGGAATTTGGCGTAGTGGTAAAGTGCTTGCCTGGCATTCACGAAGACCCTGATTCGATTCCTCAGGACCATATATATATATAGTAAAAGCGCTAGTGGTAGAGCTCTGACCTTGAGAAAGCCCAAGGCCAGTACTCAGGCCCTGAGTTCAGGCTCCAGCACTGACAAAGAATAGTCTAAAACTTCAATTTTCAAGAAAGCAGACAAGGGTTAAAGCGAGGCAGTTTCATGAGCATAGGACCTGGGTAGTCATAAAAGACCCCAGTTTGTTTTAAACCTCTCAGGAGCCTTGTTAAAATTCTCAACAATTTCATCTTAGAATTTACACTGATGACAAAAGTCTGGTAGGAAGATGGAGAGCACATATAGTGCGTATAAGCAGATGCATACTCTGTCATTCATTGCCAACCACTAATAAACAGGCTTTACAATTGTCAGTGAGCACAGAATGAAGGAACATCTCTCACATATTTTCATCTTAGTAGATAGAGTTCTGATGGCCTAAGAGATATTATACTGTCTGTTCCAGCAATGACCTTCTTCAAGTGCAGATGAAAGATAATTAAGTAAGAACTGAAAGCTAGGGAGAGACCTATGTACCTTTCCTAGTTCTTTGACCCATTAGCCTATTCCTAATACTGATAAGGGTGACTTTTATCATTTAATCAGTAAGCGAATAGATACACAGTGTTGGTAAGAGTATAAAGAAGTAAAATATACTTCCTGCTAGTTTTGTTCGGTGTCTCCAGTCTTGATATGAAGATCTGAAATACAGGCTTTTGAAATATGAATATCTATCCATATAAATTATATTATCTCTATTTCTTTTTATTTTTGTGGTTGTAGTACCTTAAGACATTGTGTTTGCTAGGAAAATGCTTTCACTGAGCTAAGTCCCCAATACCAAATTGTCTTCCATTTTAAAACTAGATATTTAAGAGAGACAAAGATACAGAGTATAATTCAGGCTAATAATTTATCATAATTTGCTTTTTCTTTCTTTCTTTTTTTTTTTTTTTGGTATCAGTCTTGGTGCTTGAACTCAAGACGTAGCCATTGTCCCTAAGCATTTCTTCCCAAGACTAATGCTGTGCCATTTGAGCTATGGTGGTACTTCTGTCACTTTGGGCGGTTAATTGGATGTGAGTCTCATGGAATTTCCTGCCTAGGGTTTTCTGTGACTTTCCATCTTATGATTTCAGACTCCTGAATAGCTACGATTGCATGAGTCAGCCACTTGTATCAGGCTTTTTATCATCTTTTCTTTAATTAAAATGGCAATAAAATGTAAAATGCTAATGTAATGACCAATCAAGATGCAAAGGATAAAAAAAAATATTGTATAACATCTAATGACGATTTCTTGATTTTAACACTATTTTTATATTGCACACAGACCCACAAATAGCATGAGGCAATTGTGTCATCATTATTTTAGTATTCCACATTATCAGGGACCTATGTTCCTTCCATGTTGTTAGTATCTCTCTCAGCAACACTGCTAGGACCCATAAAATTACCTCCATATTACTGAGAATGACAAACTAGTGACTTCTCTCTTGGTAAGTATGCTACATAATTCTTTGTCTTTTTTTTTTGCAAATCAGAATTCATTCACATACACAGAGAAGATTTGGAAATTAAATCTTTCCTGACTATGTACAAAAATCTCGAGCTTCTGTAGTCAAAGAAAAAAATTAAAAAAATTGGTCCTGGAACACAACTCAGTTGTATCTGCAAAAGGAGCTAAACAGGAACATAATTTGAGATCCTTGAGTGCAAGTTGGCATTAGAGAGGACAGATAGTGAAAGGTTTTCCCAAGAAGGGAATTATGTCTGTACAATTAAAGATGAATGGGGAGGAATGGCATGTATACTCCAGTAAACACACATTTATTAATTTGAACATTTTTTAATTTGCATTATTTCAATGGCTGTGATTTGAGAAAGTTGTTTTACTAACTTAAATGTTTAACTTCTTCACAGTATATCTTCTAAAATTATATATAACATGTTCAAGTTGCCCAGCACGGTGTTTGATATATAATAGGTAATGCTTCAACTATCATTGCAATTTTAATTTATTCATTTACTCTACTATAGCATCAATAAAAATTCATTTACAATACAATTATTTCATCCACTGTAAACAGGTTTTTTGAGAAATATAGTATTTTTTTTCCAGTTCTGGGTTGATCTCAGGGACTGAACACTGTCCTTGGATTTTCTCAAGGCTAGAGTTCTACCACTTGAGCCTCAGCACCACTTCTGGCTTTCTTTTATGTATGTGGTACCTAGGAATTGAACCTCAGACTTCTTGCATGCTAGGCAACACTCTATCACTAGGCCAAACTCCTGGCACTGAGAAATATAGTATTTTTAAGTAAAATGCAAACATTTGCCAATGCTTCAGCTTCAATTTTAATACAGAATATATTAATAATATAAATATTTCTATGCAAACACAACATGTAAATGTTTTAAAAAGGACTTCCTCCTTTTTATTTTTCTCAGTCTGGAAGCTTGAACTCAGGGCCTGGGCACTGTTCTTGAGCTTTCTCACAGCTAGCGCTCTACCACTTGAGTCACAGCACTATTTCCAGTTTTTTCTGTATATGTGATACCAATGAATTGTATGCAGTGCTTTATACATGCTAGGCAAGCATTCTACCAGTAGGCCATACTTAAGGCCCAACGTTTAATTTGTATTTCAATTATTTTAACGAGAGTATTAAGAAAAGGAAAATAGACCTGAGATAGTTTTGTTTTATATTTAAATATTCTGATCTATGAAGTTTGAATAGTACTTCTATTATGTTAACTCACTTAAATCTGTCTTGGCAGCCTCGTAATACTATTCAGATCCATTGAACTCATTTTACTTTTGCCATTTGTGCTCATTGGAGCACCATGTGTAATTGGGAGTTCACATCACACAACGTCGTATAAATATATTTAATAATAGACTAAACTTGAAGTACCTTTCATATAATTAACTTGAATAAAGCATCTCAGCATTTTGTAGAATTGAATAATTAAATAGGTCTGTATTATCAACCTCATTTCATAGACAAAATTATAGGTACAACAATATTAAATAATTTGCTGGAGGACATAGATTTAGTCAATAGCAGGGGTAAATTGGGAGTAATACTCAAATTTGCATAAGGGGAAAAAGTTCAGCAGAAATTTCTGCTACATGTGTATTCCACATTGAAAACTAAATTGAAATTATCACTGCTCTCATTATTAATATTCATTTGGTATCAAAAATATGCTCGATACCATAACTACACAGAATGAGATAAAATCCCCAAATCCCACCCCAACTATATATCTAACTTGCCCAACTTATTACTACTACATTGAATTGGGTACTTTATCACCTTAATTATTTTTAAGAAATGACACCAATACCAAAGAATCCTGTGAGTCTAATTACTTAAGATAATACATTTCATACTTGGCTAAGGAGTACTAACCTAGTATAAAATGCATACAGTATTTGAAAGTGCAACTTATGACTAAAAATAAAATATGTTACCCATTAATTAGACAGTACTTTTGATCAAGTCGTGAGTTTTTTGCTGTGTTTATTTACCTATATAAAATAGATTCTGAGTTTGAAAATTTATTCTGATTCTACCTGGAAGGGAAACTGTGGTAGCAACATTTCATTCTCAGTAAGTAATCAATTCAAATAGCTGGGAAATATATATCATTCTGAGAAAAGACTCTGAAAAATATTCCTAAGCATACTTATCTTCAGGGAAAAAGCATATTTAGTCTTTAATTCATATATTTACCATTATTTCACTCAACCATAAATTCTTACATATTTCTTAATTTTGACTCATTCTAAAATATATTTAAAACTTAGAAAATAATTATACCAACACACTCAGTAAATCAGTAATATATTTAATATAGCTTTACACTTTCACAATTTCAGTTCACAAACTTCATTTTTTACTGAATTTTGTGAAACAGCTGTTAAAAATTATCTTTTTGCTCTTCTGTTTTAGAAGTTACATATCCTTTTAACGTGCTGGTGTTTATTTCCAAATTTTTAAAGGCATGAATTAAAGTTTAAATTTTCTAAGTATTCTATTATATGGATGTACAAGAATTTGTTCAACATTACTTATTATATAGCATATATATTGAATTCTCTTATATGCTATAAATATGGAGACAGTGCATATTTTCTTTTGTATGTGAAAGGTAGATCTAAGATGTATGTGTGATAACATATACATGGTTCTGTTTATTTGCATAGAAACAAACAGACTAAATGATGGTATACTTAGGGGGAAGTCCAGCGTTACAATGAATTCCTCTGAATAACTAATGCACTTTTTATCAAAATGAATACCAGAAAGTAGAAACATGTTTGAGGAGAGGCTAAAGAAGGTGCTCGTGAATAGAGAAAGGAAGAGCGAGCAAGATGCAGTCATTATATTCAACGTACATTACATAAAAGTTAAAATTAAACTATGTAATCTGAGGTTAGGGATGGAAAGGAGAAAAATTGAGAATGATAGGAAGGATAACACTGGCCAAGCATTGTACTCATAATCTGACTTATGGAATTGAAAACTCTTTGTAAAAGAACTTAATAATAATTAAAAATTATATACATAATTCTATATATACACTATTGTAGAACTGCTTATTGTATATATGGAATTATACAGTATATACTAAGAAATATTTGGCATATATCATTATAAGCATATTTTTTACTAAACCTGGCTATATATTTAACATGTGTACTAACAAATCATAGAAGTTATCAAATTGCATCTCAATAATGAAATAAATATTAGAAAATGTATTGAGTTAGTATTGCAAATCACAAAAATGGAAAAAAAACAAAATGCTCAAGGGATCTGGAAAACATTTCATGCTGTCAACTATACTCAGGCTTTGGAGAAAATTCTATTAAATTTATTTTAATTCTATTTATACATGGTATTATGCACCAGTCTAAAGAAAATAATTGATGAAGTTTATCTACACTATTGTGAACTATTCTCATGCAAATTCCAGAGAGCTCGTTTAGTGGTACTTAGAAAAAATCTGTAGATGCCCAAGAAATAAACAAGAAGATAACTCATTTTTTTGGCCAGTCCTGGACCTGAACTCAGGGCCTGAGCACTGTCCTTGGGTTTTCTCAAGGCTAGAGCTCTACCACTTGAGCCACAGCACTACTTCCAGCTTTTTTCTATGTCTGTGTACCGAGGAATTGAACCCTTGTCTTTGTGCATAGTGGGACGGCACTCTACCACGAGGCCAAACTCTTGACCCCAGAACTTAAATTCTTTTTTTTATTGTAATTAATAGAAGGGTTACATTATATTCGCCAAATAGAAGGTGCATTACTTAACATTCATTGCTACCTCTTCTCATGTTTTTTCCCCATTTCTCTCCCCCACTCCCTCTCGTCATCTTGTTTTCTCCCCTTCTCTATGCTATTCCAAATAAACAAATAAACATATTTACAATGCACCAGATAACATGGTAAGATACTGTAACAATATGAGATAACCAAAGGACAACAAAAAATATGAGAAATAACATAGTACAATAAGAAAAAAGAGTCACATCTTATATGGCTCTTGTTTCTGTATCTTGGAGGTCCTTTCATTTAGCCTCATGCAATATGGCTTTATGTATCTAGGTTTTGTCCTATTGTAAATCTATACTAGAAGAGTCCAAGGTTTATACTAATTATGACAAATGAGGGAAACCATTGCAGAACTCAAATTCTTTAGCTCAGTTAAGTTCACAAAGATGTGACTCAAAGTAATGTGAGTTTGGTTGGGTTATTGTCAACTTTGTTTTATAAAATTTAGTGAATATTGTAGAGTTAAAAAGTAAGTTTTACATAAATTTTTGTATTTCATTAAGAGAAATTCATGTGTAGAATATTTGCACATGGATTTACACCTAATATTGTTGAACGTACCTGTGATTTTCCTTGGCTTAGTTGCTTATTAATTTCAAGGAATTTTAGGGTTACATTTTCATATTAATGCCTAAGGGCTCATGATAAAGAAAATGTTATTCTTTCTTTTAATTCCTAAATTTGTGTTTAATTTGTATTTTAAACCTTCCATTTACTATCCAATTTAATTTTAATGTATATGTAGTCATTTTTTAGATAAAATGCTGGTTTCTACATTTAGTACCTTATTATCATTCCATGAACCTAGATTAGTAACATATAGCATGTGTGATTAGTATATTAATATCTTATATTAATATGTTAATAAGTAACATATTTATTATTTGACTTTGATGTTAACATTTATTTAATATGTTAGTTTGGGGAGTACAAAGGAAGATAGTAAAGTAAATCTCCATGTTTTAGTCAATTCTGTTTTATTACCTCTTGTACTTACAGAGCCATTTGTCTCAGTGATATTTGTTGAATAATTCATTTCTGCAAGTGATTCTATTTCTTTAGTACTTTAAAATACTCAATTTGACAATGAACTATCTCCTATTCAAACATTTGATGTTTGAAAAAACTTCCAAGAATGATCATGATTTGTTCATATCTATTCAGATAAGACTGTGAGAGACAATATATGTTTTATTATATAACTCTAAACAGGTTAATAAATTCTTTTAATATTAAAATGAGCATTTCCACCCATGAAATGTCACTTCTCCACCAAGTTGAAATTGCTGGGCATTAACAGTAATCATAAATGCTTGAGTTGGAGAAAACATAAATGCTTTTTTCTTTTAGATCTGAGGACTAAACTAATCAAGTTGAATTCAGCTCAGTCCGGGTTGAAATCAATAGAAAGTTGTTTTTATGCAATAGCTCTATACTGGGTTTTGTATAATATATTGCTACATACAATCTTTTTTTTCCAGTCCTGGCTTGAACTCAGGGCCTGAGCACTGTCCTTGGACTTTCTCAAGGCTAGAGCTCTTCCATTTAAGCCACAGTACCGCTCTTCCAGCTTTTTCTATGTATGTGGTATGGAGGAATCAAATCTGGGTCTTCATGCATGTTTAGGCAAGCATTTTGCCACTAGACAAAACTCCCGACCCCACTATATACAATCTGAATAAATGGCTAAACAGCTTAATAGATGCTACTACAACTACAGAATTATATGATATACTACAGAGTTAATCTACACTCTTACAGCCTTTTAATAGCATTGATAAAATATACAGAAATGGCATTCTTTATAATAGAATTTGAATTAACAGGATTTTTTAATGCACTGTGTGAAGATAATTTCTTTTTCTTCCTTTCTTTCTTTTTCCCTTTGGTTTATCACCTGTTGTCACTATTTTAGATTTTTGTGTTTTATTCGTACATTAATCTGATTTGGTGAAGTGAAGGGGAATAGCAAAATGGTTAGAGAAAGGACAGAGGGTGAACCTATTCAACAATACTACCCAAAAGACACTACGTTGGAAATGAAACTTACAACTTGGGGGGGGTGGGGAGGGAATGTGAGAGAAAAACAAAGGAGAGGGTAACACTGACAAGAGATGTACTCAATACTTAAGTAACTGTAACCCCTCTGTACATCAACCTTACAACAAAAAAAAATCAAATGAAAATAAAGAAATGGCATCCTTTCATTCTCTAACATTAATGCCTTGAGGGAAAAACAGGAAGGTGGAAATCATCATTCTGAGAACCAAAAAATAGAGTCATCTCAGTGAACCTGAGATTCAGTAGTCCATCAAATCTTGGGCCAAATTCCAGAGCTATAATGTAAAAGGGGAATTAAAATTTCAAGTAGTTGCAGGCTCCTGTTTTTAATGAATTATACTCTAGTAGGAAAGAGAAAAGGCTGAAATGTTCTTTCCAGCACTAAGAGATAAGTGATAAAAATTTTATATATTGTAAGGAGCAATATTTGAACAATTAGAGAATTAAAGAGGAAACAAAGGAAACTATCACTTAAATGAACTGATTACTATTTGCCTTATTGAAGTAATGTCATCAAAAATCAATGTCACCAATTGATTCCCTGTTTTGAATGTGTACTTCACATATTTAATTGTATAATTCCTAACAATAAAAATGTAAGGGCCTGGAAGGTGGCCTAGTGGTAGAGTGCTCATCTAGCATGAACAAAGCAAGCCGTAGGTTTGATTCCTCAGTACCACATACACAGAAAAGCCAAAAGTGGTGCTGTGGTTCAAGTGCTAGCCTTGAGAAAGCTCAACGACAGTGCCCAGGCCCCGAGTTCATGCCATAGGACTGGCAAAATTAAACTGTGAATATTATTGAATTGCACTGTCATTTTATATGACCTTTCAAAATAGAAAGAGAATTTTCACATAAAAATTAGTCTCACACACCAAAAAATCTTTTGATGTTATATATAAACTGCAAGCAAAATGAATATTTAAAACAAACATAGCATACAAAATATGACTAAAGTTATTTTACTATGCAACATGTAAGTTTTATCAGTTATTTTTAAATGCTAATGTATAATAAAAACATAAAAATTAAAATTAGTTTGTATTATATGCTATGTAAAACCTTATTTCCTGATTTTATTATTAACAAAATAAGAGTACATTTAACAGTATCTATAGTTAAGAATGTATTTTAATTTGAGAAAAATACTATGTTTATCGATCCAAAGACTATATAGTCAAGTGATTTTTTTGAAATCTAACTGCAAATACATAATTTAGCAAATAAATAATTGGTATAAGTTCTAAACAAAGTGGCATAACAAATATAAATTATCTTAGATAATGAATTTTTCTCCTCAGTAAGAAGTGAAAAATCTGCTTCTAATATATGGCTAAATTATGAATAACCAGAGACAAAAAATAAAATCAGCCAGAGACACACAATGTAATCCATGAAGTCAAGAAAAAAAAATAGGCAGAAGAGCAGTTTTCCAATTCTGTTGAAGAACTCTTTTTCATTATCAAAATTTAACTAGAATTCCAAAAATGGCATACATATATATTCATATAAACATCTGATGTAAGAAGATCTACTGATCTTCTGTCTTTAAAGTAATCAGAGAGAAAAATCAATGGTCAAGTCAAAATGAAATATCTCAACAGACACCAGCATTTAATCAATATTGATCATAATAAATTATAAGAAGATAAAATACATTCTAGAAAGTTTAGAGAAACTACAATGTTTACTCTGTCGGGGCTTCAGAAAGTAAAGTAAAATAATATATACAAAATATATAGAATGTTATTAGTCAAATTATCAGACATTCAGCGAACAATCATTCCCTCTCTCTTCTTCCAAAACACATTTCAAACCCAGCAGTGTTCTGCAACAGCACAATTTTTGTAAGATTTTTGTACTTGGAATGGGTAACAGCTCTCAATGAAAGGAAATTTAAATTGCACCTTTTCCAAGGATGCAATATTGCTTTTCAAAGGGCAAAAGATGCTTCCTCAGAGTGAAAACAATCTTATGCTTTTATTCATGCTGTAGAAGTACACATATACTATGAACACAAATACAGAGTATCTGTGGAATTATTACTCCCTGGAAATTCAATTAGGGCAGAAATACCTGAAAAGATTTTTTTGTGCTCAAGGGACTGAGGTGGAGAAAAAAGGTTAAAGTATACCAAACTAAACAATTAGCAATTACCTTCAGAGGAACATTCAGAGAGATGTCTGAAAATACTAAACCAAACAAAAGTTAATGAAAAATTCATGCATTTAACTGTACCAACTAAATATATACTATTTGTAATATAATCTATTAGATATTGTAGCTTATGAAAAGATATGTGGCATAGACCATGAACTCGACACTTAGAATTCATCACCAAATTTTAAAAGCATCAAGTAGTACAAAGGTTCAAGAGTTCACAGGAAAAAGTTATTTTCTTGCTGGAAACATGAGAAAGTTTATGGAAGAAAAGTTTTGTTAGCTGGCTAGTGAAAAAGTAACCTTAAACGATCAAGTATGAAACTTTCCAAAGAAGGGAAATGACATGAGTAAAGGACTGTACATGATAGAGAACATAAAATAAAATTAAATGGTAAAAGATGTCTGATAAATGGCAGAGCAGACAACCAAGCTACAGTGATGAGATTTTTATTTTATTTTATTGTCAGGGTAATGTATAGAGGGTTACAGTTACATTCATAAGGCAGTGAGTACATTACTTCTTGAACCCCTTCCCATATTTTTCTCCAACGTTCTGTCCCAGTTTAAAGTTCATTTCCATGTTATTGCCTTGTGAATACCACTGTCACACTGGTTCTCACTTTGTCCTATGTCTTATCATCTTGTTGTTCCCTTTCCCTTCCCTAATTCAAATAAGCAAATAAATTCATATATAATGCACCATGTACAAAAGTCAGATATAGTACCAATGGAAACAAGAGGTTTATCTTAATCTTTTTTATTTTTTTGCCAGTCCTGGGCTTGAACTCGGGGCCTGGACACTGTCCTTGGACTTTCTTAAGGCTAGAACTCTACCACTTGAGCCTCAGCACCTCTTCCAGCTTTTTTCTATGTATGTGTTACTGAGAAATAGAACCCGGGTCTTTGTGCATGCTAGGCAAACACTCTACCACTAGGCCAAACTCCCAGCCAAGAGATTTACCTTTATGGTTGTTTTCAATAGGCAATGTGAAGTTATTCCTTTACTCTTTTATTTTTTCCCCTCATGATTTATCCCCTGCTGTTGCAGTATCTGACAGTGGTGAGATTTTATAGTATAAAGAATTAGAAGCTAGGATGACTTCAGAGGGGCAAATAAAACTAATATACCTGCCTTAGGTAACTATAAATCCTCTGTACATCACTTTTACAGTAAATTTTTAATGTAATAAATAAATAAAAACAGTCATGAAACAAAAACATCTGTCCAAGAAGATAGCAATGGAAATGGTGAAATTAGTAGAATTTATTGGTCTACTACATGTAGCTTGATAAGGGTAAGAATTAAGGATAGAAATCAAAAGACTTTAGTACTTAAGTTCCAGTTGACTGGGTAATAATAGCACCGCCTTTGTGATTCTCTGTAGCTTCTCATGCCATCATCTCTAATAAGGATAAAGGATGCTTAAGATGAGGGCTTTTGAAAATTTGTTTGTGCCAGGCCTAGCGCTTGAATTCAGGATCTTGGGGCTGTCCCTTAAGTTTTTGTACAGGTCTAACACAGTATCACTTAAGCCACCCTCCATTTCTAAATTTTTGGTAGTTAATTGGAAATAAGAATTTCATGGGCTTTCCTGTCTGCGTTGGCATCAAACTGCAGTCCTCAGATTCCTGTGCACCTAGCTTTAATATGAGATTTAAAAGAATACTCTTAAAAGTGGAGATTGGGCTTGACTGTTAGAGTGCCACCCTTGAGAGTAAAAGCCGTGTGAGATTGTGAGGCCCTGAGTTCAAGCGTCAGATCTGCCATGCACAGAAAATTAAGGAAATAAAGAAAAAGCCTTTTTTTTAGTTAAGATTGGGATACATTTACAAATCATACCAATCATCATCGATATTGCATATTTCTACATGCATGAGTTCATGTTTGAAGACTAAAGAAAAAATCTGTGTATTCCATGGGAATACGTAATATTCCATTTTCTTTACTCTTGAATGAGCTATTACAGAAATTTATCTTAAGTGGCAGAACTCCTAAGATAATATTTGAGTTAAAAATAGTCATAATTGATTTAAAAATTAATGATCGTATTTTAAATGACTTAATCATATAATCATATGATATATGCCACTATGACCATTCTAATGTACTACATGGTGATGAAGACAAAATAATCAATTCTTTCTGGGTAGTATTTAGACAAGCAAATGTTTTAAACAGAGACTAGATAGTCATATATCTTAACCTCCCTACTTGAGAGTACAAAGTCCAGCCCAGGCAGAAAAGTTTGTGAGATTTCCTTCTCAATCAATAGATATGCATCTGTCATCCTCTCTAGGATTGGAATCTCTAGATTTAAACCAGGCATAATCTGGCAGAAAGTGAGAACCTGTCTCAAAAATAACTAGTACCTAAAAGGGATGGAGGTTTGACTTGGCCACATTTACCCAACAAGACTGAGTCCCTTAGAACCACATATACCCAACAAGACTGAGTCCCTTAGTTCAAAACCCTTGTACCAAAAAATTTAATACTATTTTATTTAAATTATCTCGATAGGATTAATGTATATGAAGATAACTATTTTCCACATAATTATTGTCTCTTTCTGGGCTATGTGCAATAGTAAAAAATAATATTTAATAATACATATAGTAATTAGTAGTAATATGGTAATTTACTGACAGGGATACATTTATTGGACAGCAAATATGGACTAGAAAATGGAAACCAAAAAGAGAATATTTATGGAACCCCCAAACTCTTGGACTGGATCTATAAATTAGTTCTCATATAGTATGGATAGTAAAATAAGAATGACTGACTTTATTGCCTTGTACCAAATCATACAGTGGCATATCAGTCTGAAATGAAAAAGGAGTAGCAGATGGTTTCATAGAGAGAAAGTAAAATATCTGCAACTCTAGCAGTGCATAAATCTCCTTTAAATACAACGAAGACAAAAAGAGGCATTAGTTCTCTTTGCTTTTTCTCTTCATAATATTATTCTACTCATTTTCCCTACTAATATGAAATATCATATCTGAATAAAGCAATATTCATCATGTCAAATGTATTCTTCCAACATATTTCTAGATCTTCATTATTCAAGCAATAGCATGCATCACTGAAAGAGAAACATAGTGGAAATTACTTTGGTATCAGCCATCATTATATAATGATGAATAAATCTATCTAAATATACAATATATTGGAGGTACAGAAAAATGAGACATGTTTACTTATAGGTATAATCATAAATATTGACACTGATGCATGACATGTACCTGACATGACTCTTATAGGCCTTTCCTTCTGGAAAGAAAAATCATATATTTGTCCTGTAATTAATAACAGATTGATTACTGCTTCATGCCTTGTCAGTGCCATTAGCTCAGTGGTGAGACACTGCACACATGAATTGACAGTCAACTCTATAGAGTTCTGCTTCTGAACACTAGGGGACTGTAAAACATGCCTAGCATACATAGTTTGATTTGACCTCTTTAAATTTATAACCCTCAGGCCAGGAGTTTAGCCTAGTAGTAGAGTGCTTGCCTAGCACACCCAAAGACCTGGGATTGATTTCTTGGTACCACATACATCGAAAACGGAAAGTGCTGCTGTGGCTCAAGTGGTCAAGCTCAGGTGTTGTGTGTTTCAAGTGGAGAGCGCAGACCTTGAAGTCAAGCCCCAGGACCAATTGAAAAAACAAAAATAACCTAAATTCATAACCCTCAACCACACTCAATTCCTTGTTCATTGAATATTTAACTCTTCTGAAAGAATTCCACATCTGTAGTTACTTAGGCCCAAGGCTCATTACTATGTTCTAAGTAATGAACAATCTAGAGCCAATCTGTACTTAGAGTGTCTCATTCTCTAACTCTAGCCACTGTTGGGAGAGCTGCAAATGCTTTAACTTAGATTTTAATGTTTAATAACAGCTGAGCTCTTCTTTATCTGTCTTAATCTCCCTCCCTTGCTCCCTCCCTCTCCCTCTCCCTCTCCCTCTCCCTCTCCCTCTCCCTCTCCCTCTCTCTCTCTCTCTCACTCTCTCTCTCTCTCTCTCTCTCTCTCTCTCTCTCTCTCTCTCCTTCTTGTTATGGTCCTGGGACTTGAACTCATGAATTTAGAACTAGTGCAGTGTCTTGGAACTTTTTATTCAAGGCTAGCTCTTTCTCAGCCTCCTAAGTAGCTAGGGTTATAGGCATCGGCCATCAGTTCTAAACTAGCTCAATTCTCTCTCCAGCTCACTGACCCTTCCATTTCCCTCCAACAAGGCAGTCACAACTCTGCATAACAGTCTTATTTTTCCATGGGTGTCTGAAAGGAGATACACAAAGAAACTTTAGGTTGCAACTCTGTATTTTCCATCATTGATATACTTATAAACTCTATGATATCCAAAAAAGTATTCCATCAGTTTTGTCACTTTCTTTATCATGTAAAGAAACTATTAAAAAATCTCAGTGTTAAAACCATTTATACAAGCACTTCATATACAGTAGAGGAAACATTAGAAATTATTATAAAATGATATTAAAATGCAATTGATGTAATTGATATTTGATAAGAAAAAGTTCCATATGATAATAATGCTGATGGCAAAATGTAATAGATTTTTTTCCAGTCCTGGCGCTTGAACTCAGAGAATAAGCCCTGTTCCTGAGCTTCCTTTGTTTGAGGCGCAATACCACTTCTGGATTTTTCCTGTTTATGTGGTACTCAGGAATTGAAATTAGGTCTTCATTTATGCTAGGAAAACACTCTATCGCTTAGCCACATTCCTAGCCATATTAGATATTTTAAATTAAATATTAAGAAAGATTTAAATTGCTTTTATGTTTATTGTACACAGAAAATTAGTAGTGAGTGGCTTGGTATTAAAAATATATAAGGCATGATTGAGAAAATGGAAGAGTGGGATAAAATTAAGATTGCTTATACTTTAAATTGAGGGTTGGTATTGGTGAGAACATTAATTTCAGTGTTCACTGAAACAAAGTATCTTATTCCAAACATATTTTATTTCAGGAATATATATGTATGCACATATATTCTGAGTTCATTTGAATGTGTTTTTGAGATGTATAGTCCATTGTTGCCTCAAAAAAATACCCTTGTGTAATAATGCTTGCTAGATGAATATACTTAAACACTGGTATTTTATACCTTTTGTCAGGAAGGGTTAGAGCTCTAAATCTGCAAAAAGGAATATCTCATTGCTATCCTGTAATGCATTTCAGTTTGGCAAAAGTGGGTATATTAAAGTACAATACTTTTAAACATAAGATTATAACCTCAGTAATTATCCAATACGGTTTCAAGAATTTTATAACAATAACAGCTTGAATTAGATCCTAGTTTTCCAACTTTATTCTGCATGAAATGTGGTCAGGCCTAAAAGAGTGACAACACTGGAATATTGATGACAGACAGATGACATTTCATTTTCAACAAGGAGCTAACAAAATTTCTCATCCCATACACACCATATCTATTCCTCATAAGGCCAAACCAAATCCACTGTTGCAAATGAATATTGTCATTATGACAGTTATATGTCAGGAATTATTCAAGCTTGACTGAATCCTGTAGTCCATAGTAAATTGATGAACAATGTCCATTTAAAGTTTTAGCCACTTGAAAATACTTACTAGAGAAAAAGATGGTTAAAATAGTTTTAAGACATAACAACAACTGGTAAGCTTCAAATATGCGGAATATATGTAACATTAGAATACTCTTAACATATATAAGATATTTTAAATAATTCCATATTGTGTCTTATAATATGTCTGCCTCAGTCATTACGTTGTGCTTCCAAGAAGGTATATTTTGCAATGCCTCACAAATTCATAGAAGTTTAGGATACTCTAGAAATCACCTATATTGATGAATTATTATAGATAATGTAGCAAAAATGTATATGAACCGTATTACTTTACACAGTAAAAGTTTAGTGTTTCATACAAACCCTAGGTAACTTTGGAAAACATCTGTTCTTCATGCCCCTTCAAATCTCCTGACATCTCTACTTTAATACATGCTTGCACAATCCTTGTGTGTGAGGGAAACAGAAGAGAGAACATTTAACACATGTCATTTCATCTCTCCTACAATGGAGACCACTCCTAACTTCATTTATACATGATTTTATTTTAGAATTAGGCAAAAATGCATAGGCATTAGCAGGTAATAGATAGGGATACTTGCTGATTATCTATCCAAATTTTCATTTTCTGCCTAACCAAATTGAGACTAAAGTCACAAGGTTAGCAAATATCAGAAATGGAATCTTAACATTGTTCACTAATAATTTCATCAAACTAAAGTATCATGAAGATTTTAGCTCTTAACATTATTTAGTAGTAGCACAGAACATTTCTGTATTGCTTGGGTATGGGAGGGAGGCTAAAATATATGTCCAAATTTAATTTCTTGGTAAGTGAAGATAATTTAAGTTTGTGATACCTTCTAAGTAATCCCAAAACAGACAGTGCAAACTAAAGACCATTACAATGGAGAAAATTGAAAAAAGATATTAATTGATTACATAAATCTATTATTCTGCTTCTTTTATAAATACATTCTCCTTAGTGTAGAAGCAGACATGGAACTAGATGACTAACAGAGTACTACTATTAAGCTGAACATTCTTTATATTATTTACCATCTAGTCTCCTGAAAAGAAAGGATAAAAATGACAATTTACAGACACAATGCAGGCTTTTAGATGTTTAGAAAATTATAAGCATTTAGATTGATCTGAAAGCAAAATCAGTTAATTATGATGGACTTGCATTTTCTTTGCTTAAGCATCACAAAACTATTGAAACCTGTAATAGTCAAACAAAGTGGGCTAATCATAGCTAAACAAGATACATCTCACTGACAACCAAACATTTTCAACAATGGCCAGGACTAAAATTTAACATTCAGATTATGTTTTCTTGTGACCTGCACAGTTGGATAAAACTAAGATACCATTAAGATATGGTATGATAATGGCTTTGTCCTGTAGATAGGGGAAGATAGCTAAATGCTATGAATATGTACTTGTTTGATCAAGTTTAGAAGTGTCTATTAATTTCCATGAAGAACACCAAAGAAGAAAAGCAATGCAAGATATTTATTTCTTGAAAATAAGTTCTTTCATCCTCTAAAATCAGTTTTGGAATTACAAATTTATTATTCATAGTAATAATATGATTGGCACAATAGCAAGTCTATAATCATCTAAATATCAATGAAGATTTTGGAAAACCATTTTATGTAGCAGATGCACTTGAGATTATCAGTGGAATATTATTGTTTTTCTAAATCATCTATTCTATATATGTTACAAAGCATCAGCTCTTCATATATCACATAAGTCTGCTTGCTCTTTGTTGTCATCGTCTCTCCTGTGTTTGAAATGCATACCTGAACACAGGTGATTAAGTTGCTGAGGACACTGTTATGGGGATGTGATACCTTTATCTTGGTTACTGAGAAACTCCTATTCTGAACTTCATTCACACCATGTTTTTAGTTTTTAGGCTTTTTTTCCCCCAGACCTGAGGACCGAACTCAGGGCCTTGCACTTGCCAGGCAAGGGCTCTTCCGCTGAGCTAAATCCCCAACCCCTCACACCATATTTTTAATTGTGGTTTTATAGAGAAATAAGTTAATGAGAAGTGTACAAGAAAGGAAAATAAAGATCGATTAAGCAAAGAATATTTTAATCAAAATTATTCCAATGGAAATGACATTGAATGTTAACTCCATTGAAACACAGGACAGGAGTGTTCTGTAAGCTCCTTTGAATTAGTGGAAAAAACTCTTGAAAACTGTGAGGGATAAGATATATAATGATAAGGTTTTCAGTGGCCACTGAGTCAAAAGTATTTGCTAACTGTCACTTATCAAAAGAGTTAAGCCCCCTCTTCCTCCACAGACTGGGAGGTAAGAGCTCTGTTTCTGCTTCTGACTGTATTTCACAGGAATGGTTTTCAGGTCCTTGAGAATTCTTAGGTTCACAGAAGATTTATATGTCCAAATGAGCCAAGGAAGAAGTTGTAACTACAAGTTCTCTAAAGTATATACTCTAAGAAAGCAGATGTCAGGAATAAGTCTTAGAATACAGCCAAGTTGAAGGAAACCTTAAGTCTATCTTGGTCAGAAGTTAAAGAAGGTCTGGCTATCATTACATCCTCTCCTTTGGCAGAAATGATCAGGTCAAAAAGTTGCAGACCAAGACTAATCCCAAGGTGAGCCTGCTATAGTGAGGACATTCGATAAAGGATTGAGAAGTGTTTATATGCATTCCATAGAAGAAACATAAAGTAAATTCCCTTCTTATTGGTTATTCCCTTGAAGGAAAATGATTCTTGAATGAGTGACCAACTGTTGACAAGATACCATAACATAAATCTCCCATTAAATAATGAAACTATCATAATGAAAACACCAATGTTTTCAATTCTTCCGAGCTAGATAATCAACACCTACATTTTGAATAAAACAAAGAGTGACGTGAAGGGAAATGAGAAACACAGACCTCATAATCTAAATTTTAATTTTTCTACTTTTTTTGTATTTGACAACCACTCTATCTCCCCTTTATGATTTTGTTTAACTCACACTGGCTGAACAGATTCCTTTCGTACTTTTATCTTTTTATTTGACTTTGATGAACTCCTGGAGGAATGAGGAATGAGTGATTAGATTTAGAGAAAATGCTGGTGGTGTGCTTTAATGCATACCAACGGCTAATAAGACAGGAGGTCATTGTGCTTCTCTCCCAACACTTTCTCTTCCTTTTTGGGGGGAGAGGGAGAGGTGCTGGTCATAGGGAATGAACTCAAGGTTTTGGCATTGTTCTTGGGGTTTCTCATAGCTAGTACTCTACCACTTGAGCCACAACATCACTTCTGGCTTCTTTTCTGTGTATGTGGTACCAAAGAACTGGACCCAGGGCTTTATGCATGTGAGGCAAGCACTCTACCAGTAGGCCATAATCCAGGCCCTTTCCCTGAGCCTTTTCAGGATAGTACTCTATCACTTTGACCCCAGAACCACTTTTTTCTGATTTTCTGGGAATTAGTATTGATAATAGTCTCACAGACTTTCCTTCTTGGGCTGGCATCAAGCTGTTGTCCTCAGTTCTCAGCCTTCTGAGTTGCTAGAATTACAGGAGTGATCCACCAGCACCTAGATTCAACTTTTCTTTATCAGTATCACATGAGCAGCTTCTAACGGGTCAGGGTGGAAGTATTTATACCATAGGAAATAATATGTTCAGACAATTTAGGAGTTTGTTCCATGGGTTAAAAATATTCTAAACATATCATTGAAATGTCTAGCCTACAGTTAAGAAACTTAATAAAAGCAGCAATTTAAAGAGATTTGATAGAAGAGAATTCACATGAAGAAAAGAACCAGCACTTAATGACATCCTCTTCAGAATCTTGAAAAGTTTTCTAATTTAAGCTTAGTGATGATGCTAGAAAATAAGTGTGATTGTTATTATACAAAAAGACAAGTATCTACTATTTCCTCACTTGCTAACAAAGTAACAAATATTCACAGTTTTATTTTTGCATTTTTACTCATGATATTGCATAGAATAAAGGTATTTTTTACAAGATAGTGAAAAGGAATGAACTGAAAAAATATGGAATAAGAAATGAGGAAGATGGGGAAAGAGAATAGTCACAAGAAAGTAAAACACACTTCGTTGAGGGTGGGTAGAGTGAGAGGGGCAGGGCCAGTGGAGAGTGAATGGCAGAACTTTATATGTGTGTATGAAAAAGGAACAATGAAAACAGTTGCAATTATTTATAAAAAAAAAGTAAGAGAGAGGATGAGGGAGAGAGAAGGAGCCAAGTATCTTAGTGAGGTGTATTGTCTGCATACCTAGATATATCATACCAAAAACCTCTGTATAACTAATATATGTTAATAAAGTATTTAAAATATTTATTGGGGTTTAGTTATTACCCCAAGTTGAAATTTTAGAATTTTAGTGAAAAAAAACCCTTTAATACATTTCAAAAACTGTACTTATTACCAGTAGACACTAAAAATAAAATCTGCTTACTTCCCTTAAAATGTTGAAATATTAATGACATCAAATTAAAAAACTTAGTAAAAGTTCTAAAACTCTCTAGAAGGACACACACAAAGAGCATTTTTCTCTACAAGAAATAATCTCAATGAAGAACTGAAGCATCACATCAATGAAAGGAACTGCTAAAATGATAAACAATTTAAAAATGCATTCCTCTGGGACACAAAAATGCATTCAGTCATTCACGGGATCTAATAAGAACACTGCCAAGAAAGCCAGGTGGCAGGTTTAATCAGGCAAAGAAATCTCAACTACGTAATATAAGCTACTGGTCATATGAGAAACTTGTGCAAAAATATTTTCCATATATGTTACCCCTCAGTTTTATTCAATGCTTAAGATCCTCCAAGCAGATCATTTGAGAGGCATCTGAATATGCACCGAGGCAAATGTCATACTTTAGCTATTGATACTTTCAATATCCATTCTTCTATTATCTGATGCCTTACACGGCACAAAAGCATATAATAATTCTGTGCATCCAAATAACACTGCTATGATCTAAAAAAATTCTAGCCTAATAAACAAGGGTACCTTTATAAAATTCTTATTCCTATGTTTTTTAATACTTAATATTTAGAGAATGCCAACTTAACTAAGTACAATTTGCCAAAGCTAAGTTTTATTTTTTTAAATCCTACTCAGCATAAGGAAAATGAATCTGAGAGATGGTGACAGTTACTTGTTTTTAGATTTATCAGCTGCATACAGCACAATAAACCATCTAAACCCATGTGCCAAAATCTCCACTATGATAAATGACAATCATTTAGTAAGGTTCACCTGAAGACTTTTGTAAGCCCAAGAATAGGGCAATAGAATCATCAACAAAGAAAAAAATGCAGCAAGATACAGCCCTTCTCTCTTTTCTCATTATTCTTTTTCTCATTCCTTTTTCTCTTTCTCTGCCTCATTTATCTATTTTGGCTTATTTTTAAAAGCTTCAATATGCAGCACAGTAAAAATTCTGTTCACATAGATTTGCATGATTAGGGAAGACTTGTGCTACCAATTCCATAAACTGATACAATATTCTTTTTTTATTTCATGTTACAATAAAAGCCTCAATTGTAAGAGTTAATAGAAACACCAGTAGGAATCACTGCATTAAGCCACTGGACAGTCAACTAAAATCTTTACCCCTGTTAAGTCCAAATGGAAATCTTACAGTATCATCTTTTCTCAGGTATAGCACACGGCTTGGTAAAGAGTTTAATATAGTCTCAAATCAATTTTTTTTTAAAAAATGGAAGTTTTCCTATTACACTGTTAGTGGGAATAACAACTAGTGCAACCACTCTGAAAGTTGGTTGGCAGCCTCAAAAACTAATCATAGAACTACCCTCTGGTCCAGAAATACCATTCTTGGACATCTATCTAGAGTTTTAAAAGTGGGAATACAGTGAAAACCCATGTACACTCATGTCCATTGTTGCACTATTCATGATAACCAAGTTGTAGATTCAGCCGCATACCCTACAACAGATGAATGGATCAAGAAAATATGATACATACATAATGCAATTTTACACATCCAGCAGAAATTACATATTTTGTAGAGAAATAGATGGACCTAGGAAAAATTATATGGAGTGAAGTAAGTCAGGATGGGACACAAACATACTTGTTTTCTGTCATCTGAAGAAGTTAGATATAAACTAAAACTGTACATGAAAATATGTGCAGGGTTTCTGTATGTATGCACAAACAAATTGACTAAAGGATGATATAGTCCAAGGAGGAGTCTGATACAGTACTGCCAAGGCTGTAACTCTTTGAGCCACTTAACAACATGAATATCAGGAAGATGAATTATTTTCAAATGGGAGAGCAAGGAGAGAGACAGAATATAAAAGGAGAGACTAAGAATGAGAAAATATAATCAATCTATTCAATGTACACTATGTAAAAGTTGAACTATATAATTTGAGAATGTGGAGGTGATGGGAAAAGATGGAAGAATGATGGGAAGAACAATGCAAGGCCAGGGTCATTGATCAAGCTGCACTGCACAGGCACTGCAAGATATTTTATAGTAGTGGTAAATGTTCTTAGCAATCAAGCTGAGGAAGGAGAAAGAATAAGTTTCTGCCATTCCAATCAGTTGTTGATATGCTAAAAAACAATGCGATTGAATTATTATGACAGTCATTAAATACACCTGGATTTTCTATTTTAGTATCAAATTTCAAATTAAATTGATGAAGTTGTCTTTTATATCCCACAATTAGCTCTGTTCCTCTGTTCTTGTAAATTTGGGGGAGACAAGAAGAAAGAAGGCAGGATAAAGTGAGCGTAAGCATACTTTAGAAATACAAATGGATTTCAGAGTGCATTCTGAGAGTGCAGAAAGGAGCCTGGACTCTGGCAGCTGTGGAAGGGCTATTGAACACCACCAGATTCTAATCAGCAAGAAAATGCATTGTATTAAGTAGATTTCTGAGTTTATTTCTTGCTACACCATATACTACTCTGCCCCAATAAATATAGCTTAAATAACTTAGTGTAGATAGTATTAAATCAATGTGCAGAGTCAAATACGTAAAAACCTAACATGGTTTTCTAAAACTTGATTTTCTATAATTTATGTCCAGACTGTCAGGACTCATACCATGTCAATCAGGTGGGTAAGCCATTCTTCTGTGTGTGTGTGTGTGTGTGTGTGTGTGTGTGTGTGTGTGTGGTGTGCACATGCCCAAGTGCTTACTGGCACTGGGGCTGGAACTCAGGGCTTGCATGATATTCTTTAGCTTTCTTTCATATTTTTATGGTAATTAATAGAAAGGTTATATTATATTCATCAGATAGAAGGTGCATTACTTCACAAACATTGATATCCTTTCTCATGTTTTGGTCCCCATTTCCCTCCCTCCACCCTCGCTCCTCATCTTGTTTACTCCCTTCCCTATCCTATTTCAAATAACCAAATAAACATATATACAATGTATCAAATAACAAGGTAAAATACTGTAACAATATGAGATAACCAAGGGACAGCAAAAGAGACGAGAGATAACATAGTACATTAAGGACAACAATCACTTATATATTCCTTAGCTTTTTTCTCAAGGCTAGTGCTCTACCCCTTGAATTGCAACTTTACTTATGGAATTTTGGTAATCATTTGGGGATTGTCTCACAGACATTCTACTCTGACTCGCTTTAATTGGTGATCCTCAGATCTCAGTCTCCTAACTAGTTAGGATACAGGTGTGAGCCATCAGTGCCCACCTTCATGATTCATTCTTGATCTACACTTTCCCCTCCTATCTACAGCACTACCTCTTTCCAAAACCTCTATCAAAACTCCTTGGGCATGCAGAGGATTATAGGGGCTCAAACCTAAATTTTTTTCTGTCCCATGACATGTCAACATGTCCAAGTGAGTTTATCTTTCAGATTGAAATGCCTCCTCCCTCTTCATTTGTTTGATTAACCACATTTGACTCTCCCTTTTAGGCTGTCTTGGAGAATTTACCAAAAGTTTTTGTCCCTCGTCACTCCAATCTTCTCTAGGATTGGAGCTATTCTTAGACATAGTTAGTATTACTGTGAGATCATATTCCTCACTCATTGCTCAAAAACTGTTAATAAATTTGAATGTGAGCAGTACCTGTTGAGGTGAGGAAAAGACTTACTTTGGTTGCAAAGCTATCAAACTAAGGAAGATGGATCACAGGGTGCGAGAGACTATACTGCCTATGAATTGCAGGTATAGTGGTTATATGCCAAATGGGAAGAAGGCATATCTAATAAGTGTGAAAAGCAGTGACAAATTTTTGATTGATCCAATTTTCTGATGCAGGTATCTTCAGATTTCTTTTCGATAGATAACTATGTATCCTGAGTTCTATACAAGAAAGGAAAGTTATAGATTAGAAATTCTTGTGTCTTTTCCATTTTCTTTCCACAGAAATGGTGAATTCTACATTTAGTTAATATGATGTAAAATTCATTATATTACAGGAAAATGAAACAAAGTGGCCTCTTTTCTCAGAAGTATGTGGAAGGTAGAGAAAAGAAACATTGTTTTTGTGGACAAAGTAACCTAACATCCTTTGGAGAAGAGTTTTTATTTAATGGTGTATGTTACATTTTATGCAGTAAGAGATTTCATCCAGATGCTTTCCAGCATGGTGCTTCAACCACATCTATGCTTCTTTTATTCTTTTTTTTGCCAGTGCCAAGGCTTGAACTCAGGGCCTACACACTGTCCTTGGGCTTTCTCAAGACTAGAGCTCTACCACTTGAGCCACAGCAACACTTGTGGCTTTTTCTATATATGGGGTACCAAGGAATCGAACCCAGGTCTTTGTGCATGCTGGGCCAGCACTCCACGACTAGGCCAAACTCCCAGCCCCTCTCCTACTCTTTCTTATCACCATTTAATGAAAGATTGTGTTTCCCTTGTTCCCATGTCACATCCTTCTGGAAGATCACAGGGACATCATTTTATTCAAACGACTTAACACTTAATCTTCTTGAAATAAAAATGGGTACTAAATATGGTGTTGGGACAACATAGAACCAACTGGAACTTGACAGAACAAAGTCCAATTAGTGCTCGATAAATTCCAAACTACCATTCTTCTCCAGACATCCGTTGAAATATATGTCCTATTTCTACCATTGTTTAATCTGTCTATATTCTCTTTTAATGAATTTCCCAATGATCGTCGTCAACATAAGTCATCCATGATTTCAACAGCTCTCTCAGTGATTTTCCTTTCCCCAATGCTGTGTCTACATGTCAAGGTGTTTAACTCCGACTTCTTTGACATTTATCCCTGTAGATTCTTTTCACTCACACCACCTCAGCCTGCCATTTCGGAACTAGAGTTCATCAATCATGTACCTCACCTATAAATAGATTTCAAACATCCTGATGTCCATTTTATTCTTTTAGATTCCTCCCTGGAATATTCCTAACTCTAAATTTAATTTTATGAGAACCAAACTCTATGATTCAGAATTGTTACTATTATTTCCTACTTTTATTTTTTCTGACCATGGTACCTGGGCTTGAATTCAAGGTCTTGAGCCTCACTCAATTTTCTTGCTAACTACATTACAAAAATCTCTTTATTTCTGTGTTCAAACTAGTGAATAGAGTTCATAGGTAAATGAGCAATCCTGAGCATGCTGGGCCCTCATGCTTATCATCCTGGCCACTCAGGAGGCTGAAATCTAAAGAACTCAGTTCAAATCCAGCTCAGATAGGAAAGCCTGTAAGACTCTTATCTCCAGTTAACCACAAAAAAGTCAGAAGTAGAACTGTGGTTTAAGTGATAGAGTGCTAGCCTTCAGCAAGAAAGCTCAGGAAAAGCCCTGAGTTCAAGACCCAGGACCAGAACCCTCCCACCCCCCAAAAAATATCATGTGTATCTTCTAAGCATTCAACATCTGTGGACAAGTAACTCAATTTCTTTAATTTTCATCTTGCAACCTTTTAGGTATTTGATGAACAATATTGAGTATTCCCCTATATGTCAGACACTGTTTTAGTAATGATGGTGCAACAGTAGTGAAAACAAATGGAAGACTCTACTTCGGTGAGGCTTCAGTTCTACTTTGGATTTTTGTATCTAGCTAACTAGAGCACAAACTCCATTCAAGCAGGAAACATTAAACTAGTGCACACCTACAAGTCTTGCAGTAGGCACAAAATAAACAACCAATAAAATTTCTTCAGCATTACACAATTGCTATAAAATAATAGCAAAGAAATGCATATAGAGAAACAAATGAAGTACATGGCATGCTTTATAACTTGTGTGAAAGTTTTGAATAATGATGAATAGTAATCACTCCCCATATTCTCTCTTGTCCTCTCAGCTAAATCTGACATTCTGCTCCACTTTTGGAGATATACTGTTTCTTGCATCCTAAATTATATCAGCAATATTACAACAAAATTTTTACATCATTAATATGTAAAGGAGTTTTAAAAGATTTTCACAAAACCTAGCACGGGTCCCTCAAACCCCTAATTGTAGCTACACAGGAGGCTGAGATCTGAGCATCATGGTTAAGAGTCAACCTGGACAGAAAAATACATGAGACACTTCTCTAATTAATTACCAAAAAGCAAGAAATGGAGCTGTGGTTCAAGTGGTAGAGTAGTATCATTGAGAAAAAAATATTTAATCGTCGGGGTAATGTATAGCGGGGTTACAGTTACATTCGCTAGATAGTAGTTGCAGTACTTCTCACACATTCTCAATTCTTCTCATGTTTTTGTCCCCATTTCCCTCCCCTTGTCCCCTCCCAATCATCTTGTTTTCTCCCTTCCCTTTCCTATTTCAAATAAACAAATAGATGTATAGGCAATATGCCAGGCAACAAAATCAGATACTGCAACAATATGAAATTAACCAAAGTGTTAAAAAAAATCAGTAGAAACCTTGGGCTCTCCTAGCAGAGATTTGAAATAGAACAAAACGTAGATACATAAGGCCATATAGAAAGACACTAAATGAAAGAATCTCCAGGATATAGAAACAAAAGCCATATAATGAGTCATGGTTGTCATTAATGTACTGTTATCTCTCATCTCTTTTGCTGTCACTTGGTTATCTCATATTGTTACAGTATTCACCGTGTTATCTGATATATAGTATATGTGCATATTTGGTTATTTGAAGTCGGTTAGGGAAGGGAGGAAAACAAGATGAGGGGCAGGGGTGAGGGGAGGGAAATGAGGACCAAGACATGAGAAAGGATATCAATGTATGTGAAGTAATGCACCTTCTAGCTGGTAAATATAATGTAACCCTTCTATTAATTACAATAAAAATATATGAAAAAATATTTTACAGCTTGCTTTCTGCATTGATGGATCTATTTGCCCAAGCGACACACTATCCTAATATTAATTAATGCCTAGGGTTACATGTTGGTGACATAAACCCCATAGTCTGTTATTTAGGTAATTTTAAGCATTTGGGACCCAGTGAAACAAAGAAGCACCTGCTTACAGCAGCAAATAAAGAACATATTTTGAACCTCTACTGCATGGGACAACTTGTTTTGTTTTATTTGGTTTTCTCCTATAAATTGAACCCACAATGCGACAAATTAGAACTCATGACTTCCAAGTTGACTAAGCCATTGACTGGCTTTCTAGCACTCAGCACCCTGGTGCACTTAAAAGAAATACCTTTCCCAGACATTACCTACAGTACAATTCTCTCTTAATTATTTTCTGGAAAGAAAGAAAGCAAGCAACAACAGAATAGATTAACCTAGTTACATAAAGAGCAGGAAAAGGACTGTGGCTGTGCAGCTCAGTCTCCTAGGTTCACATCAGGAGTGAACAGAAGGCTCGCTTTACGATTCTCTCAGGGCTCCTCTCTCATTGAGTCCCCGTGCTGTGAGGCCAGAGCTCTGATTCCCCAGCTATTTTCGGCTGAGTGTTCATTTCACTTTTTTTTTCTGCTCTACTCATCGTATTCACTATCCCCGTGAGATGGAAACAATCCAGAAAGAACTAGACTGTCATACAGGACTCATTATTTAATTTTGTCTTTCTGAATAATTCATAAAGAAGACCATAGCAACTTGCCTTTTCCTGGGAGGTTGCCGTGCATCCAGTTGACCCCACAAGGTGTCTTTCCTCCATGAACGAGGGCTCTGGATTCTAATTCTCCTCTTGACTCTCTCAAGGTTGGATGTCAGCTTCATTGTTACAAGAAGCCTCTCCTTCACTTAGACAGCTTCACTCAGAGCTCTTGAACATATTTCTGTCAGAGCCTTATGCTCAGGCTAGCAACTCCTTTAGTCTGTCAGGCACCCTCTCATGCTCGTCATTTCACAGTGATTTGGACAGCTCACTTATTTGTCTTAATTTCATTGTACTATCTTACGTTTATTTTCTCCATGCTATTAGTTTTTAACTCTATATTAACTATCCAAATAGTTACTTTCTTAATCATTTCAATAAGCTAGTATATTAATCGTTTGTTTACCCAGAGAATGTTAGATCTATCAGCTACATACGTATGTATGTATTCATGCATGTATAAATATGGAAGGATATATGTGCATATCTATCTATTTATCCATCTCTATCCATTCACCTAAATTTGGCCCTCTATATCTTTATCCAAATTCTCCAATTAATATATTAAAGTATTTGAAAGAAATGTCTGTATTGAACATGAGCATAATTTTGTCATTCATTCCTAAATCATTACCCGTACATTAGGGTTATAAGGGATGGAGAGATGACTTAAAGGATGTAGCAGGATGTAATAGGTTATATGCAAGTTCTACAGCATTATATATAAGAGGCTTATATCTGTAGATACAGAGCTTGATGTTTGCAGGGGATGCTGGAATTAATAATTAATCCCTAAGATTAATTAATTATGTGTTCATTTTAGTAGGTAGGTAGGTGGCTGTGTGTGTGTGTGTGTGTGTGTGTGTGTGTGTGTGCAAACAATGAAGGAATATTTGGAGGAAGAGATAGGGAGAAAGACAAACAGACAGACAGAAAGACAGACATGGGGGCCAGGGGGAGAGAGAGAAAAAATAAATTTCTTAAAGTTGTTGGCTGCAGATTTATATTTTTCAAGGCATCTTTTACTTACTGTTGTATAAATAATCAGCAGTATAAAAACAAATATATTATTGAATCAATGCATTTATCACATTTGCAGCTGAAAAACACAACTAGAATCCCACATGAATACTATTTTGTATTACCTTTAAGTGTATTGAATTCTGGACAGAACTTATTCTTAGAAACTTGGTTTATGAAAACTTTTTGCATCGGTCCCAATTTGGCCTTAGTATCATTTCCTGTCCTTGTTTAATTTTTCACCTCCTTATGAATTCAGATGCAAAGGATTTGTCTATTCCAATCTTGATATATATTATATACATCTATTTTATATATGGATATTATATATAATTTATCTATAAATTATACTTAAAAATAAAGAATACATGCAATTTTAAATTATAGCTAATGTAGAATATATTAAACCTGTATGTTATAGTGACTTATAGTCTTTTTTTTTTTTTTTTGCCAGTCCTGGGCTTGAGCTCAGGGCCTGAGCACTGTCCTTGGACTTTCTCAAGGCTAGCGCTCTACCACTTGAGCCTCAGCACCACTTCTGGCTTTTTTTTTCTATGTATGTGGTACCGAGGAATTGAACCTAGGTCTTCATGCATGCTAGGCAAGCACTTTAACCACTAGGCAAACTCCCGGCCGTGACTTATAGTCTTAAGAGAAACAGTGGATATGAAGTAGTTGACTCAAAAGCAAGCATGTGGTTAAATTTTTCAGTCTTCTAGGACTCAGGGTCTATGGGAGCAGATCACAGGCTGATCTGAGGAAAATGGGGGATCATAACTTGGCAGATATTTCAGGCAAAGGCATAAAATTGCCATCCTTTAGGTTTATGTATATGATGCAGAAGATGTACATGTATAGGCATGTGGCCTTAGGTAGGAGTTGGTTTTGCAAAGGTGTACATTTCCACTATGTAGGCACCTCAATTTGGTTCAAGCTGACTCAGACTTTGTCTGCCCCTAAGCATGAGTTCTAACTTCAAACTGAGCACTAATTACCCTAAAGAAAAGTGATCATGGGGGTAAAAGGGAGAATATAGAACTCATGAGAATCTCTAGGGTGTGAGTTGGAGAGGGATTCTTTTGGACATGCTTTCCATATAACTAACCCCCATCATTGTCTCCTTTAGATAAGTAAAATGCCTCATGCTTCACGATAATCCTTCCTACCACAATGGTATATTGTCATACTTGAGTTTTATTTTAGGCCATCATTTCATTACTAGGACTAAACTGTCTATTTAAACCCCATGTATATTTAAACTTTTCACTTGTCAAGAGGGAATAGTACAAAGTCATAATCCATAAGACAATTCAAACAATCAAGTAGAATGATGAGTCTCACTAAAAAGTACTTAATAAGTAAAAATGCTAGTATTCAAATCACAAATATTTTAAATGAGCCACCGGATATGTAATTGCTGAATCAAATAGCTAGGAACAGGCCAACATAAAAACAATACTCAAAATGTTATGCCTAAATCATCAGGCTAATTATCACCACATAATCCTTATACTCTGAACTATTATTCATCTTAAATAGAGTCTGTTCTGCTTCAGTGAATATTTCTTTAAAGTGAATTAATATAGAGCTGATTGATGATAGAGAAAATAAAATCAGTATAACATCAAGTTTGACTTAATCCATAAGCAACTTTCCAAGCACATTAATATTTTGCTTCACTTAATTACTGCCATTAAAGATAAAGTACTTTCATGCTCCTGCAAATAGGGAGCTAAGATGAAAGGACATAATGCAATGTGGAAATCCTATAAATAATCAGTTTCATTCATATAAACTATAATTAGTGTGTGTGTGTGTCTGTGTGCATCATATCACCATTGCTAAGCAGAAAATTCCTTTATTCATGAAGTATAGATAACCTGTGCTCACTTAGGCTCAGTATTTTTTAAGTTTTCTTCTACTCTGTTAACTCTTTCAAAGAATCCTGGTAACAAATCTGAGGGCTGGTAGTTCATACCTTTAATCCTAGCTACTCTGAAAGCTGAGTTTTTGAGGAAGATAAGTCCTTATGACTCTTAACTTCAAAATAAGCAAAAAAAAAGACATAGAAATATGAGTTGGCTAAAATGGAAGAGTGCCAACCCTGAGCACCAAAACCTACTGAGAGAAAAAGATCCTGAGTTCAAATTGTTAATACTTACACCAAAACAAAAGAGAACCCTGTTAATCATTGTACAACTGTTGCCATAATAGCCATAGTTATAGACTAGCACTACCATCTCTAGGATATGTAAACTTCAGCATTTAAATTGGTCCCACCTTCCACCTGCTAACCAATTCTGGGCAAATCTCTATTCCATAAGCACTGTCATTTGTAAATCAATAAAGTTAAAAACGTTATCTACCACTGATTTTCCAAGCCATAATCAATATAATTCTTGCCAGTCACAATGCAATACAAACAATGAATTTAAAACAGAATTGCCACTACATCAGAATGAACAGTGTTTGTATTTACTGTACTATTAGTTGAGTTCCAGCTACCATATATACATATATATATATGTATTAGTATTTTACTATAGAACATGAAACATTGGTGTATTTTAATTTGTGGAAATAAATGCCTTTTCTATGGTTACATAAAATTTGACAGAATAATATTCATTCTATTTTGCCCTCTGCTGTATCCATAGCATCAGAATATTTTACATGAAAAGAATTACTGGAACTTGATTGCCATTGTACATAATTACTTCAGGTTTTTTTCCCTTCGCATTTAAGTTTAGCCTTAACATTCCAAATTTTCTGCCTTGCTTGTATCTTGAATTGTGGTTATGTTCAACCATTTCTTTCTGATATCGAGGGCAGCAAAGAATAGATCGCATTGTATTCTAGTTGATCCTAAAGCAGCTCCCAAACCTGATGTTTAGGACTAAACTACTAGCGAGTTTGGCAAAACACAACACAGCTATCTGTTTTTGGAATAACTGCCCCTTTCCATTCTAGTTAATTGAAAACAGCTCTAAATTGCTCTCCTGAGCATAAAGAACTAGGGATTAAGATATAGTAGTGGAAAAGTATCAGGGTTTTAAAGCCTTATATAAACAACACAGTTGTTTGAGCTGGTGACAAATAAATTCAAGCTCCCCAGGACACACTTGTTTAGGGTTTTCCCAATTAGGCATTTTATTTGATCTTCAGGTCTGGGTGAGCCACAATTCTCTAGAATTGAAGAGGAGATTAATGGACCAGAGACAATGGCTAATTCATCCCTAGGGCTTTGTTCATTGCTTGTCTTTGCTAATTTAATACTCTTATTTCCAAACTTAGATAAATCAAAATGAGAATTGGGCTAAGGCAGCACATCTCAATGATCTGAGTATTGCAGGACTTGCTTCAACACTTACGGTTGATAGCTTGAAATGGAAATATTACTCCCATTTTGGAGGAGTGCCAACAGTAGAGGGATAATATTTTGCATATTATCCCAATTAACTCTTGTCCTGTGGCATGGAAGATTAAAAGTAACTTAGTGTATTTACAAACAAATTGAAAAGGAAAATTTCTATGTAGGGACGTTGTGATTCATATTGGAGGAGAATGAGAATGGGGTACAAATAAAAGGAAAACCAAGCTTTTCTCTATGATAAGGCCTAAAACAAAAAATCCTATAATGTTTCTTAAAATTGTGTATTATAGCATAACCATGGACTAACAAACTTGTTTTTTATCCTTTATGCCCTCCCCTTTGTACTTGAGAAATTCACTTCCTAAGTGCATTGTCAGATGAATGATCTTTTACCTAGTATATTGGAAAAGAGGTTAAAATGACTTCCTTTTGTCCTGACATAAATCAAATGAATTCAGCTAATCCTTAGAATACTAACCAATTAGGCAAGAGGAAGAAAGGGGTCATGAGAAAGCTTTTACTCTTGGTCCTTCAACTTTTTCAATCATAATGTACATTCTGGGTTAACATATTGCAAGCTGAACAGCTGAACTCAGGGTATCACACTTTCAGATCCATTTGCATTATTCAAAATACATATATGTATGTGTGTGTGAGTGCATGTGTGATTTTTGTGGTAACCATGTCCCTTAAAATTTTCTTTTTATAAAAATCACTCTTGTCAGAACCATATAAAGATATATTGCAAGGCCTTTTAATTTCACCTGATAAACACTGTTTTACATGTGAAAAAAAAAAACAGAAAGAAATCTAAATTTAAGAAGTTGCCTGCTCAAAAGTAGCAATGTTACTCAAATGGTAGAGTTCCATCCTTGAGCATAAAACTAAGGGACAGTGTCAAAACGTGAGTTTAAGTCCCAGTAGTGGCACAAAAAGAAAAGTGAAAAAGAAAAGAAAGGCATGGCAAATTTTTCTATATTACATTAACCAGGTTTTATTAACCATTAGGTTATTCAAAAACTAAAAAATTATTTAGAGGCTTCTTTCCAAAAACAAGTAGTAATGAAAATTAAAGTTTGTTAGATTTATAAAGAATGTAGTAATTTTTTACTGAGAAGCACTTAAAATATTTTTGATGTTTTTAACATATGAAAAAAGAAACAACCCCATAGCCACATAGAAAAATCAGTATTTTTGCCAGTCTAGTTTTCCTTTTCTTACTTTGGACAAAGATTCAGATATAATCCTATTTGTATAACTTGGATCTTCCTTTTACCCTTTGCTTTTTATATTATCAAGGAGGAAGTGCCTACCAATTGAATTTTTCAGTGTTCTGCTTTGAGTGCTCAGACTGTACAAAGCAGGAAACTTCTGAAGACAGAGAAAACTGTTATTTGATGATTTTTTCTCACTCTTGTTTCTCTTTTATGATCTCAACTTTCAATTAAGTTCTTATTTTTATTTTTTCCACTCTCAGATAACATTCACACTTCATGAAAATAGCCTTGTAATCCAAAGACTGATGGAGACCCAGCAGCTTGTGTTATAACTTCTTAAGCAAAATGATGAAATTATTTTCTTTTGGGAAAAAGCAATGGGCAATTTCGAAGCTATTGATTTACCTGTTAAGTCAAGGTTATATAAAAAGGTTTTCATAAAAAATACACACAGAAATATTCACCACACATTTTCTGAACTGGCAACTAGTATAGTATACACAAATTAAGATTTACTCATGAAATATTTCATTACAGGGCTTAGTAATCATAGTGTAGTCCTTAAAAAGTAACTGTATTATTAAGCAGAATTGACTGTGCATTTTGGAAAACAGAAAAATGTTGTGGGATTTTGGAATTAGAATTGACTTATTTTGAGTACCAACAAAATACTAGGAAATATTCTTAAGGTTCTTAATAATATTTATTGTTTTTTACCTCACACATTCTTTTTTTCTTTTTATAAAATATAATTTTATTGTCAAGACAATGTACAGAGCGGTTACAGTTACACATGTAAGATGATGAGTTTCTTTCTTTCTTTCTTTCTTTCTTTCTTTCTTTCTTTCTTTCTTTCTTTCTTTCTTACTTTTTTTTGCCAGGCCTGGGTTTGAGCTCAGGGCCTGAGTACTGTCCTTGGACTTTCTCAAGGATAGAGCTCTACCACTTGAGCCTACCTCACACAATCTTATCAGTAAATATAACTAGTCAATTCTTACTAATGAGACAATTAAGATCCAAAAGTAATGGTGAATCCTTAATTTTAACTGAAGTACAAAAAAATTACATGAGAAATGTGCTTGGTATTTAATCTCACTTGCAATAATAAAACATAAAAGCTCTGCTAGTTATAAAGAACCCCCCCCCAAAAAAGAAAAAGAAAACTATGGAAATCTTTGACTACTTAATTCACAATTCTGTACATTCCGTGTTTTCTGATATTGTCATAAGGAAATGATTTCCTGTCTTGAAATATCTAGTAAACAACATAGTTGTTTTCATTATCAACTGTTCTTCAACGATTTCCTCTATTCTAATGAAAGATCAATAGCCTTTGAAGACATAGGAAACACTACAGAAATTGGCTGTATTAGAAAGAAAAAAAGGAAATAATTACAGAATATCAGACAATATCCAGTGGTCAAATGGACTGCAACAACCCCCAAAACAAAGCACACAAGAAAACACCAATGTCCAAGCAATTTTGTTTTTGTAGGTTATGGGGCTTGATCTCTGGGCCTAGGCACTGTGCCTGAGCTCTTCATTTCAAAGCTACCGCCCTACCCCTTGAGCCACAGACACAGTTACCATTTTCTAGTGATTAATTGGATATAGGAGTCTCACGTTCTTTAAAGCCCCGGGCTAACTTTGAACCTTGATCCTCAGATCTCAGCCTCCTGAGTAGCTAGGATTACAGGGGTGAGCCACAGCTCCGGGCCCTTCCTAGTTTTATGGTCTTCATCTGCTCATATGTGACTACAATTCTTATTCTAATGTGTTTATTTATACAAGTTGCTTGGAGCTGGGCACAGTGGCTCACGACTGTAATCCCAGCTACTCAGGAGACTGAGATCTGAGGATAGAGGTTCAAAGCCAGCCCCGGCACTAAAGAACGTGAGACTCTTATCTCTAGTCAACTACCAGAAGACCGGAAGTTCTGCCATGGCTCAAGTGATAGAGCACCAGCTTTGAGCTGAAGAGCTCAGGGACAGTCTATATATATAGCACCCTGGAGAAATCACTGATCCCCCTTCCATTTTTGGCCCCTACACTTTCCAGAAGTTAGATTGTTAAGTGGAAATTATAGTTTATAAAATAAAACTTGTGATAAAATGCATTTGTTCATGTTAAAGATGTGGGGTATATACTGGATGCTGAGAGGATAAACATGAAGATATTCAAGTTGAGGAAAAGGGAAGACATGGTACCCTATAACTAACATCTAGAGGGGAGAGATCATATAACCTTAGCAAAAATAGGGGACCAGAAGAGGGGAAAGCATTCACCTGAATGCAAAGAGCTGTGGATGTATAATGCCATTTTTCAAAACCCAGTGAATCAATCCCAACATCACTCTAGGCCTCCCTGCCTATAATTTCCTGCTAATATATGGGAGTGGGTAACAGTGTTCAAGAAGTAATGTACTCTGCTACCTTACAAATATAATGATAATCTCTCTATACATTACCCTGATAATAAAATAAAATTTCTAATAAATAATAATAATAATTTCCTGCTAATACCTCCTACCAGTCAAACTCAAGCATAGAGCAAAACAGAAAAGTAAAGGTAAATTGGAGGAGAGGAATTAAAGAAAGGCCTCAGACAACAGCAATATGGCACTGCTCCTCTAGTAGCAAACTGTGTCACTGAAAAACTGATAAAAAATGATTAGGCAAAATTTCATCAGTCCTGATACTTTTTATCAGCCTTTGCAATAGACATGAAACCATACTGAATGTGCAGAGAGGACTCTGTGAAGAAGAATGAAGCGAAGAGACAAATCGAAAGAAATCTAAGAACACAGGGAAAGGGTAATGTTTCATTCTAACATGAAAAATATGAACAATTAAAACAGGTTAATAAAAATCCTATTCCTCCCAATAAAATTCATATGAAATGGCATAAACCCAAATATCTAATACTTACAAAGAAACCATAATTGATGGACATGGAGAATTTTGGAAAACAGACAAAAGATACAAGTATTTCTCTCTTTCCTTACTTTCCTTTGTATATTTCCTCTTTCCTCTTTGTATAGGTTTGACTATTTATTTGCAGGGAAATTTGTAGAGAACACTCATTGTTCTCTACAAATCAATGGTCATTTGGAAAGGAAAGTTATATACTCACTGACACATTAAAAACTCTCAAATCTGAAACAGGTACCAGTGGCTCACACCTGTAATCCTATTACGCAAGAGGCTGAGATCACATGATTAGGTTTCAGTGCCACTCTAGAAGGAAAATCAAGGAGACCCATCTTCAGTTAAACATCCAAAAGGTAAAAGTAGAACTACGGCTTAAGTAGTGGAACACTAACCTTGAGCACAAAATCTATGCCTTGAGTTCAAGCCCATCATGTACACACACACACATCTACCTCAAATTTAACCAGAAAATATGAAACCAATACACACAGATATCAAGTAAAATGTAGTCAGTGTTATTATGAATGTCAAGTCAGCCTGAAAAATTATATTAGACAATACCAGCTTATCAGTGATGATGGGTATGTATAAATTAGAAAACTTTTTTCTAATGTTTTTGTTTTTGATCTGCTAGATCCTTGATCAAGTAAAACTCTGAGAATGAAGAAACAAAGATCTATATTTCATTAGAAATAATGTCAAAATCTGAACATTTTTGTAAAATTATGGAAAACGTTGCTATCACAAAGATAATACGTGATTAACTATAATTGAACTATACGAACTACTACGAATTCATATATATATGTATGAATATATATACATGATGTGACATTTATATATTTTTTTTTCTTCCTGTAACTTTTGTTTAGGAAAAGTTAAAGATTTAAATTTGCTATTTTATAGGCTCAAAGAGGCCAAAATGTAAAAACCCAAATTAAAAGAGACATACTTTGAGGTTATTGGCAATATATTCTTGAGATCTTTACCCTATGATACTAAAGCAAGCAGAAGATTTTTATTTCAGCCAGAAATTGCAGCAATTAGTAAAAGTGTGAAATCCATAATCATTTGTTGAGCTGCTTTTCAAAGTGTTTATCATCTCGTTGAGTAAATTTCACTGTCGTAATTGACCATCTTCTTCTCTCACACATGGCAGCAGGAAGCACGCACGCCTGTGACTGATGCCACTGTAGGCACATGCATTAAACCACAGGAGCAATATGTAACTTGAATGCACATATGAGAAAATCTCTTTACTCATAACTAAGGACAAGCATAATTACTGAACAAGGATGAAGTGGTATGCAATTAAGTAGTAATACCTAGGGAATCACCCAGGACAAAGTTACAGAATAAAGCTAACCAAGGGACACAGACAGCTGCTGGAATAGCAAAATATCCAAGAACACTGGTCCCTTGGCTTCTCATGCTGAGTTCTCAGAAGAGGATGGAAACGTGAGCTTGTGGATTGAGTCGAAGAACAATCCCCTTCCACAGAGTCCTCTAACCTCTTCCCTTTTTTATAACATCTAGATTCCCTCAGCTATTAGACAGTATTTCATCTTTTACTTTTATCCCTAAAGGAAACTATTAGCAATATGTGGACCAGACTTGCTGTGGCATTTCCAGCTTGTGAAGGTTGTGTTTTCACCACCACAGTAACAGAAAATAGTGCTGTTGACACCTCAGTCTTATGTATGAATTGACTATCTAATTCTGCTGGAAGAAACACTAAATAGACTTTTTTACTTTCTCCAAAACAATTGCAATTCATGCATCTTGCCTTAGTATTATTAATAGGATTCTCATTTGTATTTCCAAAAGTATGCTGAATTTCTGGCAAGTTGCTAGCTGAAAGTACAGGGTAAATATGCTCTTTGAACAAGCTACAGTTTTCAATGGGCTAACATTCAATTATGACCAGCTTGTCCACATTTTCTCTCTTTTATTTCTTGGGAAAAATAGGAGTAGTCATAGAGGGTAAGAAACAGATTTATTTTTAATTTGGTAAATCATTTATAATGAATAAACTTCTACTTTTATTTTGTAGGGATAACCAAGTTTATGTTCATTTGTTTGTGTTTTTTTCTCCCAAAGCTAGAGATAACATCTATGTGAAGTCACGGTGGATCATTTGCATAATTTTATCAAAACATGAATTTAGTTCTTATAAAAGTTTGTGGTTTTCCTCATCAGGGTCAAAGATACCCTCACAGTATGCTGATTTGATGACATAGGTATACTGATTCATGACGTAGACCCCTTCTGATGCAAGTAAGTATAGCCATGTACATTATGATGCCAGAATAGAAATTTGGTAGAATATACAGCATGTAAAGACAGTAGCTTTGAGACAGAGTTATAGACAACTGCACTAATTGCATTTCTAAATCATACTTGATTCTTGTAACACTGCTCAGAAGTATTTGCGGAGACATTTTTGTTACTCACCCAGAATTTCCTTTGAGAACTAAAACTACATTAGCAAAATTCTTGGCATCAGATTTAAATGAAGTATAAGTTGGACACAAAGTTACTAATTAGCTATATATCTATCTATTCTCTGTCATGAAAACTATCTGTTTGCCTTTATGGAAAAGCAATTAGAATGTTTGAGGGAATGAAATGAATAAAAGAGGATAACAAAAGGGGCTTTGTTTTTCTTACTACTTAAGAAAAAATAGTTGAGGACAATACAGTTATCATGAAGAAAGATCCATTCAGAGTTGAATTTTAAGGAAGGGAAACTGGGAGTGAGGGAAGGGGGAAATATGGATCAAATGAAATGTATTCTTTCCCTGACTTAGGTAACCCTTCTGTAACCCTTGTGTTTATATACTTTTTTAAAAAATGCAAAACAAAGAATAGTAAAGAAAGAAGAAAACTACTATGTGACTTGATTAAGTTGGATAGTAATGCAACTCATTTCTGAGTCCATCTAGACAAAGAAACAGATCAAATGGAAATGGAAAGACTGAATTAAGTTTACACTAATGCATAAGCCAGGAGAAGAATAAGATGAATCAAAGCATACCTAAAAAAACCTCTCTTCATGGGGGGTTACATTTATTTCTAGATAACTACGCCATGCTCTTTGGATTTGGTTCCAATACCTATTTATGTAGATGGAAAAAGAGAACCCACCAAATGTCCCTCCTCACCACTTCAAGGAATAACTGCTGGGAAGAAGCAATTACAGTAAAATTGCTTACACCTTAAACCCCAGGTGCTCGATGGATGGACAATCCCTGACAGTGTGAGTCTGTGGCTCAGAGACTCAGGGGAGTGGCAAGAGGCAACGTGTGTGAGATGTGTTTTGTAGCAGAGAAAACAGAAAAGATCCTCAAACTTAAAAGACAAAAGGCCTAGGGGAATAACTGTGAGCCCTACAAGAAAAAGCACATTAAAGAATAAAATAAAAAAAATAAACAAAGACCCCATGCAATTGTCAGGGCAAAATAAAAACACAAAAGAAAGCAAAAACGTGGCATGGAAGGAATATTATATAAATGAAAAGGATGAGTCAGTGTACAAACAGATTTCCCTGACTGAGGGTTGGATACATAGTCAGAAAATACTTGTTGTGTAACTGTAATGTGCAAAGCTCTATGACTAACCAGAGATGATTCAGACATGGAAGAGAAACTGGAAAAAAAAAGTGACAACTAGCCTACCAAATACACACACAGACACACACACACACACACACACACACACACACACACACACACACACAAATACACAGAGACAAACACACATGCATGCACAAATACATTCAACAGGCTTGCACACACATGAAGGCACACAGGAATACAACTATATCAACTAGAAAATTGGTTTTTGGTAGCAACGGGGAGAGATAGCCTTGCAATATTTGATGGATATTTTGGTAATCATTCTGAATATTAATCAGTCTCTATGGGACAAAGACTTTTCACTGTCAAGTTCAGTCCCATCTCTTTACTTCCCGTTTTAGTTGTTCAAAAGGTTTCTATGCAAATCTCAACTGAGAAAATCCCAAACCAGCTATGAGCTGGTGTACCTTGCCCTTTAATTGATTTCCAGATAGAGAGCACTGCCCAGGGAGTCATGCAACATACACTCCTGTTGAGCCATTCTCCTTCATCTCCATTACCCTTGATGTGTTATCAGGAAACCCATAGAGCTGTCTCTCTTCAGGGGATCATTTTTTCCTTTGGGTGGAGATGCTAGGGTTTTACAGATAGCTCAGCCGGGGGTTTTCATGGCCATACCTTTTACAATAACAGAAATGCAAAATCTCTCTCATATATGACATAATCCAGTATCACAAATTCTAGCAATCTAATGAACATAAAAGCGTATTCAAAAATAGAATTATTTTTTTTAAAGGAATCACTGTTTTTCATTTTGTTTGTCAACACTCTGTTTGATGCTTGGGCTTGTTTTTCTCCAGAGGAAATACTATCAGATACCTGTGGTTTCCCTATACTACCTTAGGGGTTGGGGGGCTTCAACACCCACCACCTCAGATCTCAGCACTTCAAAGCCTTTCCCCTGAAGCTGTATTTACAGCCTAAGCTAAAAAGTCAAGGTCCTGCTTGCTTTCACACACCTGTTCACCACATTAAAATCCAAGCTGCACTGAAATAACAGCTCTCTTTCTCTCACTTGGTGGTGGGTTTGGGGGTGGCTGCCATGCATTTTAACTTTAAAAAGAAAAAAAAAAACTGCAAGCCAAGTGAAAAATAATGTAAGTGGACTTTTGCCAGATCCTATATCCAATACTTGTCTCTGGATAGGATATAGCTCCACCTTATGGCAGGAAGTTATTTAAAGTGGAGACAGGACGTGGTAGGCATGCATTCCCACCCCTTTCTCCCCCCAACCCCCAGCCCTCAGCCCTGAAACTTGCTGTTTCCCCTCCTGTCAATTGCAACTGCAGTTCTACATGCAAAAAAAGGCAGAGAGACAGATTTTTCCACATGTCTTCCTTGGGAGTTCTGAAAAAAATCTTGCCCTCAATCTCAAGGATTTCTTGGAACATAGGAAATGTGAAGGTGACCAAGGATGGATGAGAATATAATGCTACATAAGAAGAAATCATATTCCTTGATATTTTCATTAATAATGGTATATTGTATTGGGTTACTGAGTTAAAATTCTTGCTATTGCTATTGTTTTCCATTGATGAATCCAAATCGGAAGGAGACATCTTTAACTCCTTGTTTCCCAACCAATGCACCAATATCTTTCCAGAAATTTAGGTTAGCTGATTTCACTTCAGTCTTTGGGCTGGCAAGAGAAGAATTCAAGCATGATGTACACATAGTAAAGATAATAGGAATGTTTCTTAGAAAAGAAAGGTAGAGGAGAAAGTGAACAAATGGCATAGGCATGTCACATTAGCTTATTTCAGTTTGGACATGGGATCAATAGTGAGAACTGAAGATGGTTTTCAGATAAATGGATCTCTTTAATGTGCCCTACAAAGTCCTCGAACAGAGAAATTTAGTCCCAACCTTATTTCCTCATTCTTTAGTCCTTCTTAATTGCTCATTCTTTTGTAGACCCCTACTTCTCATTAGGTTTGGTTTCTTAGCTTTTCCTGCCATCCCTCTACTTCCTTGCCTGATTTTTGTACTAACAGTCTTATCACTAATCTTTCCCTCCACCTGCATTTTGTCTAATCCAAATTTCCTTTTCCTTTGTTGCTTGAGATTATGATTACATACTAACTCCTAGAAATTGAAAATAGCCCCTTCAAAAAATAAACATAGAGAATCCCTATAATCCAGCCATTTCATTCCAGGGCATTTATTCAATAGAACACAAACAAACAAACAATGTCATACTAAAGCTACTAGAACAACCATGTTCATGATAGCTTTACGTACCATAGCCAAAATATGGAATCAGCCCAGATAGCCCTCAGTGGAAAAATGGACCAAGAAAACACGCACACACACACACACACACACACACACACACACACACACACACACACACACACTGGAATTCTAATTATCCATCAGAAAATATGACATTGTACCATTCATAAGTAAAAAGGAAGACTTGGAAAAAAATTATAGCAAGTGAAGAAAGCCAAATCCAAGAAATATGGGCTACACAGTATCCCTCATTTGTGGTAGCAAGAATGTGTGCACAAATCTACAAGTAAACACATTGGATGGTTAAACACAAAATAAAACACTGTGGGCTAGGCATGTGGCCTAGAGGTAGAGTACTCTCCTAGCATGCACAAAGCCCTGTGTTTAATTCCTTGGTATCCCATACACACACACACACACACACACACACACACACCACCACCACCACCACCACCACCGACAACAACAACAACAAAAAAACTGGAAATGATGCTGTTGCTCAAGTGGTAGAGCGCTATAGTTGAGTAAAAGAAATAAAAGCTCAAGGACAGTGCCCAGGCCCTGAGTTCAAGCCACAGGAATGACAAAAATAAAAATCAAGAAAACACTGGGACATGATAAATTATACAGTTCTTTGAGGCATTCACACACACATACACATACACATACACACACAGTGAAATCAGAGAGGATATTCTATTCTTAGGCCAGGAACACAAAGGCATAATAACTATGTGCATGTGATCATATACAGTAATATTTATCAAAATGAACTGCAGGAAATGGAAATAATAGGTTTTATTTCTTTGTTTCTGTTTTTGGCTTCTATTCCTTTTGTCTTGTTTTTCATTTTATCTGTTTTTAGGAGTACAAGGGAAGGGCAGAGAAATGGAGGGACACAAGGTGAACAAATGCAGCACTAGCTTTCCCTAGACATGTCAAAAATGAACTATACAACTTGTGGGAAGACAGGAGGGAAAAACTGAAAGAGAGCAAAGAAATGGGTAACACTGTACAAAAAGAAATATACTCTTTGATTTATGTAACTGTAATTCATCTGTACATCATCATATAATAATAAAACAATATATATATATGTAAATGCACAAAAAAGTAAACAAAAGAATCAACCTACCAAGACTCCTCAGGGCTCCTTTTAGATTTCAAAATCCTATCAAAAATAATGTCTATTTCTATATTGTATGTCTTCACAGCTGTGTCCTAGATAAGAAAAAAATCTATAATATAAATGGTCTCAAATGTTGTCATTAAATATAATGAACATGTCAGCCCATGCTAACATCTTACAGGAAACCCTAACCATAACCCTAATCCTAAGCCTGACCCTCTCCTTCACCCTCACCCTTACCCTCACACTAACCCTAATGCTAAGCCCAACCTAAGCATCTTCACCTTTATTAAAAGCCTATTCGTATGAAATTTAGGAAAATTAAAGAGATCAGTTTTACTACCAGCTTTTCCAGGTGCCAAATAACTGCATTCGGCTTTGTAAAGATATTTCATCTCATTTAAATCCACAGCCCTTTTCTGACAAATGAACACTCAGCTTTCTAGCAACATTAAAATGGTTTCATTAAGAGCTGCTAATTACTGAGAAACATTCACTCCTTACTTGGGCCAACCAACTGACTGAGAGCAAAATGAAGGCTAGATATTCTATTTTGTATCTGTTTCCTTTGTCCTGAGCCATTTTCTCTTGTAAACACTCTTCAGCCATTTTAGAATCCAGAAAGGACCATATCATCTGCCAGATGTCCATTACTAGTAATTACAGTAAGATCTTACTTGATCAATACTGAGACAACTTTTGACTCACCTCTGGCCATCTCAAACATATCTGTGGCTGGGAAATGGTTTTTTCCCTTATCTTCTTTATTAATGAATTTATTAACATTGATTTTTACATCATATTTCAAATGACATGTTTAACAAACAAGTATTCAAGAAGGGAATCTCTAAACAAAATCACAATCACTTGGTGCTTAGATTTTTAGAACATAATTAAAATTAAGCTGAGTGTTTGTGTGTCATAGATACATATTAATCTATGTAATAAAATATTATGTCTATAGAGTCATAAATTTTATGTCCATGTAGTTATGTTTATATTTCCAATACCATGTCCAATACCTGAATATTGAGTCATCGCTCTTATACTGTTTGGATCTAGTAGCCACATATTAAGGATACCATGTATCTTTTGTTCCTTTGGTCTTGACATCTCACTCAACATGATTCACTCTAGCTCCATCTACTTCCCAGCGAATGCCATTATTTTATCTTGTTTGTTGGCTATATAGAGTTCCATTTTATATATAGATGCCACACATTTTGTATCCATTCATGTGCAGTAGGGCTTCTGGGTTGTTTCCATCATTTGGCTGTTGTGAATAGTGCTGAGCAGATGTCCTTATCTTAAGAGAGACTTATCTAAAGAGGTTAAAATGGCAGAAAAACATGAGAAAATGCTCATCATTCATGGTCATAAAGGAAATGCAAATAAAAACAACCTTAAGATACCACCTTACCTCAATTAGAATGGCCAATATCCTGAACTTAAATGATGACAGATGCTGGCAGGGTTGTGGAGAAAGAGGAACCCTAATGCACTACTGGTGGAAATATAATGTGGTTCAGCCACTCTGGACAGCAGTTTGGGGGTTTCTTAAAGAACTGAAAATAGACCTTCCATACAGTACTACCTATACCACTCCTGGGCATCTATCCTGAACATCATAACCCAAGATATGATAAGGAACTATTTTCATTATGCGTACTTTTACACAATTGTTTTCAGTTATCCCTATTTAACCTAAAGCAAATGTCTATCTCTGAAGACTGAAGGAAATATATCAAAGTGATGTCTTCCCAGGAATTCCATGTAATAAATTACCTTTTTGCCTTTGACCATGTTTCTTTATTTGGCATGTAGATACAAGTATGAGAGACCTGGTATGTAGAATTTCCAGTTTGGACTTGGGATATAGAACTTCAGTTTCAGGTATTCAAAATATTGTCAAAAATGACAAAATATTGAATGGAAAAGCTCCATCTTTTACAATACTCTATCACATGTCTTGAGCAAACCAATTGGTTGAGGCTTTGAGAAATAGAGTTGTATGCAGTGAACATTTGTCATCTTTCAAATCGCAATGAATAAGTAGAGTACTGTGTTTTCCCAGAACAATAAAATGAGAAGCAGATTTATACAAACTAACATAAATCTTACCCTAACCAACTATTGTAAACAATTAATGACCTACATATATGATATGTAATAGAGAGAAAGACAGAGAAACACAGAAAGAGCTAGCAAGACAATCAGAGATAGATAGATAGACAGACAGAAAGATAGATAGATGACAGATAGATGATAGAGGATTAAGAGACAGATTGAACAAAATAGAAAATTCTTTAATGGCTATGAGTTACCTTCAGGTCATTGAAAAATACATCCTCCAGCTTCCTCCTAAACATAAAAAATCCTTTATCTTCCCCCAACTTTTCTCATCACCTCTATTATAGTTTCGGTCTGTAATGTCTTTCAATAGATCATATAATGAATGAAGCAATTCTCAGAGGTGGATATTTGGGGAGATGAATGAATCATGAGGATTCTGACCTCATCAATGGGTGATAGATGGATTCATACTTTGATGGATTCCTCCTTAGATGGTTTACTTGGAGGGAATGAAAATTCAGACAGGACCTAGTCGAATGGCCCTATGAGAGGTAGTTTGAAAGCCATGTTTTGTCCCAGCCACTTTTTTTCACTCTTTCTCTAAATACTCCCTAGTTGCCAAGAGCAGGCACTCTGCTCTGTCACCCATGTCTGACACTGTGACTTTTGCTTTATTTCAAGCCCAAAGCTATAGAGCCAAGCAACTATGGAGTGAAACTTCTAGGATGCTGAGCTAAAATAAACCTAGCTTTGTTTAAATTGTTTACCTCAGGAATTTTGCCATTGCTACACAGAGTAACTAACACACACAAACTCCAGATCCCCTTTTAAAATGTTTGCAGAGAAAAGTCAGGCCAACGGCTACAAATACACGTTTATCTTCATAAATTTATCCTATCAAAGAGTCTCAAGAGTTTATTTGACTAGAGCCACTGGCTTTGTAATATGGCCCCGACTTAAACAGCTTATTTTCCTCAATTATACATTAAGTGGTCACTGTAATGTATAATCATATCCTTATTCTTAGTAAATGTAGACATGAATTCATTTGAAATAAATTTGTAGTATGGTATGATCATGAAAAATTTCACAGTATAATGATAATTACCATGTGTAATATAAATAGATATCATGATGATCATAGTAGATGTTATGTAATATTTTTAAATTAACTTAATCAAATGACTAATTTATCTGACTTAAGCAGAATTTCAATGTCTTAACATGATATTGAACTTCATGCTTTAATTTATGTAGTTGAGCATCTTTGTTTCAAGGATGATACAAAAGTTGAAAGTGATCATTTGCTAAACAGTGCAATACAAGCTCTTCAAATTCATTAAAGGGTTTGACATTTTCCTTTTGAAAAACCGATAAAAATACCAAAAAGTATCTATCTAAAATTAAGTATCAGTCTTCTCTAAAATACTGTGAAGATTTTGTCTAACTTGAAACAAACAATAAAAAGACACATTATTTATCTTCTCTGTTATTTGAGCCTTTTTTCTATATTTATTTCACTCTCCCTTATGTTGTAAATATCTAACAGATATTTTGCTATCCAATTTCAAGATAAGCTCTATTTGTGACATATTATTATTGAATAATTTTTTAAATTTCATTTTCTGTGATTATAATTCGGGTCTATGATGAAATTTGGATGTGAAGGAAATGCTGTCATGAATAACTTAGAAACTGTGTGATACAGTTTTAGTTTTGTTGTATGTATACTCAAAGAATTTTGCTTTGTTTATATCTTCATATTATGCCTCATTTACCTTTAGAACTAAAAAGTAAACACTGTAAAATGCACAATTTTGTACAGTTTTGAAATGTAGGGAACAGAAGAGAGATTTTTTTTTCTTGACACCTCATGCAATATTTTGAGGAATCATATGCTAATGCATAAGACTTACATGCAATAAATTCTTAAGCCAGGTTTTTGATTTGGAGCTTTTTATTAGAGCTGTGTCATGTCATGCAGATCTTAGCATGGAGTTGCAATATGTCATCTCGAGGGTGTGTTTAGCAGTAGGCCCAAGAAAATGATTCCCAGGACACAGTGCTCAGGATGAAATCCCAGCATGACAGTAACTTTTCAGTCTCAGACCATGGATGCAAAATAAGAAAAGAAATCAATACAAACGGGGCCGGGAGTTTGGCCTAGTGGTTAAAGTGCTTGCCTTGCATGCATGAAGACCCGGGTTCGATTCCTCGGTACCACATACATAGAAAAAAGCCAGAGGTGGTGCTGAGGCTCAAGTGGTAGAGCTCTAGCTTTGAGAAAATCCAAGGACAGTGCTCAGGCCCTGAGCTCAAGCCCAGGACTGGCAAAAAAAAAAAAAAAGAAGTCAATACAAAGGTAAAATTCCTGGGAACATTATTAGGAAAATAAATAAATTGTAGAACTCATTTCTACATTGTGCTCTTTTTTGAACTTGGGGATATATATATATATATATGTATATATGTATGTATACACACACATATTAGTATGGTATTCTAGTTAACTATTCTATAAAGGGATTTTATTTTACATAATTAGATAATTACATCAACCTGGGTGTCTACATACTTCTCAAATGGCAACCAAAAATGTTTCCAAATATTGCTCCATTTCAAATGGGAAGAGTGGGGATAAAAGTCATTTATAGTTCAAGATTATGGATACAACTTGGGTTTTGTTTGCCATTGAAAGATTCACACTTCACTTAGAAAGACACACTTGTGTAAAGTTGCTACTGTGGCTTGAACTTCTCACTTGTTAAGAGCCATGGCTCCAGTCCTTTCTTTTCATGATTATTTTAAGAAGATCTCAAGATTTTTTTGCCTGTTTCAGAATTGTTGTCACAGCTGAGATGACAGACATACAAGTACTTCCAGCTTCTTCCTCTGAAATTATGTCTCAGAAACTGTGTGTGTGTGTGTGTGTGTGTGTGTGTGTGTGTGTGTATGTGTGTGTGTTCTGAAGCAACAATCCTCATCGTCTTAGCCTTGGCTTAAGTGGCATGACAAGTACTAACTATCACATTCAGCTATTGGCTGAGATATCCCTCAACCTCTTTCCTAGCTAGGCTGGACTTTAATTATGATCTTCTGACCTCAGCCCACCTGAGTACCTAGGATGTGAGCCATTATGGTTTCTGGCTTCCTGGCTACCATGAGTGAGCAGCTTTATGCTCCTATATGCCTCTCTCTGCCTCAATGTTTTACCTCAACACAGGCCAAAGACCAGTGGAGCCAATTAACCTTGAATGGAATTCTCTGAAGTCATGACCTCAAATAAGACTTTTCTCTCATTAGTTGCATACAACACCAGCAAAGTGATATCTCCTATCATATAAAAGGAGGATTAAAACAATGACCTAACATATGCTTGATAAAGTAAACTGATTTGCAGTTTCTTTCTTATTTGGTTTGTTCATTTGTTTCCACAAATCTTTCACTTGCACTAGCATTTGAAAATGTTTGATACACTGTTTCCCATGCTTGGAACTGGTAACCTCCCCCACTTCACTTAAAAATACAAGTCCAACTGTGAGCTTTATATGCTTCCCATGCTTTGATATCTCTACTTGAGTGGGTGAAAGTTTGAGACCTCGGGACAGTTCTTTATGGGAGAAGCAAGTAGATTTTAGACTTCTTTCTTGAACTATTGATATTATTGAGCTATTTTTAATCTCACTGAAAAAAATTCTGCTGAAAATAGCAGAGCTCTTCAGAGATTTTGATTAACTTTACATCTGCCTTGGATTCTACAAGCATGTTTTTTAAAGCTCTGTGACTTTAAACTAAGTCTCCAGTTATTAACAGGCTTGTAAAATCTTCATCTGTGGTATCATTGCCAGACTCAAGCAGAACAGCAATTCAGATGTATAAAGGATAATTTAGCCTTTGACTTTTTAAAAACTCTGTTTTGATAGCTTATTTTATTTCAAAGGTGTTAAAGCACTGTTCAGTTGCTGGACTGAAGGGAAAAATAATGACCTTCCCCCACAACCAGGTCATGGCTCTATTGTTATGGAACATGATAGACCTTAGAGGAAATAAGTTAATAATTATCAAATAAGAAGAGGCAATTAACCTCAATTGTGCAAACCCTTGGAGAATAATGAAATCATATTATGTATAGAAAAGTATATAGCATTGAAAAATATCACGTCCACAAATGTAATCCAGAAACAGGGTGTGAATCACAGGTTTTCTCTCCTATGTTGATAGCCACCCTGAAAGATACACATGTACATAAAATCAAACAGGATTATACAGATGTATACATGTATATGGGACAAATTTGTCATTGTGAAAATGTTTGAGATAGTTACAGAGGAGGAAAGGTAAGAGAAGATGATGAATACTGCTGAAGCATTTTACACCCATGAGTGAAGAGAGTAAAACAGAACTCTGTGAAAGCTCCATGGAATAATAGGCAGTGGTAGAGATGGAGAAAGTGAAGGGAAGTGGGGAGATCAGTTTGATTAAAATAGTGTGTATGAACATGTGAAATATCATAGTGAAACCCCTCTGAACAAGTAACACATAGTTTAAGAAGTGAATGTCAGGAATGTAAAACTGTTTCTATTCAAAGTGTGGATACTAATGGGAAGGAAAAGGACGAATGGAAAAGGCAAAGGAGTGTGATATGATAAAGATACTTCGTGTGTACATGTGAAAATGCGTACACATGGAAATGGAGTAAAAAGATTGGTTTAAAGAAGGGGGAGAGGGCTGGGAGTTTAGCCTAGTGGTAGAGTGCTTGCCTAGCATGCACGAAGACCAGGGTTCAATTCCTCAGTACCACATACATAGAAAAAAGCCAGAAGTGGTAGAGTTCTGGCCTTCAGAAAATTCAAGCATAGTGCTCAGGCCCTGAGTTTAAGCCCAGGACTGCTCCCCCACACAAAAAAAGAAGGGGGAGAAAGAATGAGGAGGAATAATGGAGAAGAAACACAACAAAATGACACATAGCCTTTTATAATTAATTGATGCTAACATAATGTGAGAGGAAACAACACAGACTATTAAAAAGAACAGAACTTATTCTCAAATTTATTTGTTTAATTGATTTTTATTACACCTTTTCTCTTACAGAGAAATCAACTTTCACCATCAGAAAACACCAAAAATAAAATGTTGAATTGTCAGTTTTCATGCAGTTCTGGCACCCTTGATTAGCTCTGTAAAGTTGAGGTGAGTGTACAGATGAAAAGATACAATGCTCACCAGGTAAGAAAAGTCATGTCAATTGCTCTTTTCTCTAAATGAATTTCTTTCAATACTGAAGAAACTGCTCAACTCAAAAATGCTGTCACAAATGCTTAATTTGATGCTTTCAATCTATAACATTATAAATTAGGAATTCTTCATTTATGGCTTTTTTGCTTTGCTGAATGAGTTTAAGATTTGCTCATGTTTTGCGCATCAGTCATTTATTTCTTCATATAGTAAAGTCTGCTACGTGAATATATCACAATCTGTTCCCCTGTAAATAAACCCTACTCCCAATTTTTCAGCTATTATTTATGAAACAAAAATAAATACTGCACATAAACCTTTCATTTTACAAAGGTTTTGTCTTTACAAAGTCACTTCATTCTGCTATTACTAATGTGTGATTTACTATGGATGAGCCAAAGGTTATTTGTATGTCGTTATTACCATCATGGATGTCTGCAAATTCTGGTTGCTCCATAGATCTCTCAATATTTCTTCCTCTTGGCCTTTTAAACGGTAGTCAACTTTTGCCAAATTGTGACTTTTATTGGCATCCTCCTTCATATTTATTTCTGTTAGTCTATGAGATTCTTAGCCATTTGGACATCTGTAGTTTGAAGTATCTAATTAAGTCTTTCAGTGTTCTTTTAATTAAAGTTTTACTCTTTTGATAATTGTATATGTAATGAGATGAAATAATCCAGAGATTGCATATGCCCTTTAGAGTTTCCCCAATGGTAGCATCTTGCCAAGAGTAGCATAATGTCACCATCAAGATACTGGGAGAGAAGTAGAAGTGTGGCTCAAATGATAGAGTGCCATACTTCGGAGAAAAAGCTAAGGGCCAATACCCAAGCCCTGAGTTCAAGCCCCATCACACACACACACACACACACACACACACATACACACACACATCCATACATGCACAACCCTACATAGCTTTTTGTGTAAATATATATATATCATTTTTAAATCATATTTACAGTTTATTTTAAGAAAGTGAAATTCTACATGTGTTTCTAAACTAGCTGTCCAAATGTTTTCTGGACTGTCTGTACTATTTACATTTCTATCAGCAGTAGAAAAATCTTTCAGTACTTTTTTTTTCATTCTTGTCAGTATGTGCTATTTTCACTGTTGACAATTCTGCAATGTTAATAGGTAAGCTACAAGACAAATATTCAAGAGTATTCTGTATAAATCTCTGGTATTCATTTCTAGGCTAGATCCTCCTTTGTGTTAGTGTGCTGAAATTTCTAGCTGATTTAGTATACCCAAAACCTGAACTCTCAATCTACTCCACAACCAACCAAATTATTTAAATGTATAGTATGTAATTGTTAAGCAACAATATCTAATGTTTGTCACTGCCTCCATATTAAACTATAACCGCTTACTAAACAAATTGTTATTATTGCATGTATATAAATATAAATGTGTAAGCATATACCTGTTTTGATCTTGGTTTTATAAAAGAGAAATTGGTGATTTAATATCATAAATTTATTCTGTGAAACTGAATTATTTTTCTATGTCTGTGCCTCGGTTTACAGACTAGACATGTCTTTTCAACTTCTTAGTGGTTTTGTGGGAATTTGTTAGCTTTGTGTTGAAAGAAAGAGCAAAAAAAGAGAGAGAAAGAATAGGGAGAGAAAGAAAAGAGAATGTGAGATAGGGAGGGAGGAAGGGAAGCAGGGAGGGAGGAAGAAAGGAAGCAAGCAAACTTCGGAGGATAAACAAAAGGATAAAAAAGGATATCTTAACATGAAGCCATATAGTATGATGCTAAATGAAAGGACCTCAAGGATATAGAAACAAAAGCCATATAAATGAGTGATTGTTGTCCTTGACATACTATGTTATCTCTCATCTCTTTTGCTATCCCTTGATTATCTCATATTGTTACAGTATCCTACTTTGTTATCTGATATATTGGATATATTGGATATATTGGATTATTTGATTATTTGAAATTGGATAGGGAAGGGGGAAAACAAGATGAGGGGGGGTGGGGGGAGAGAAATGGGTACCAAGACATGAGAAAGGGTATCAATGAACGTGAATTAATGTACCTTCTATCTGGCAAATATAATGTAACCCTTCTATTAATTACAATAAAAATATATGAAAAAAGGATATCTATCATATAATCTATTTGTCAAAAGATAACTATTTACATTTCGATGCAACTTAAATCTGAGTTCTCTAGCAACCGTAAGCTCAATAATTTTCTTTGGTTTTAAACAAGTCAAATTAAACAGGATCCATACCTACAGCCAGGATATATCTTTAGAAAATATAGCATCATTAAGGAATGTCATAATACAGAAACTTTTTTTTACAGAAATGAATGGACAAAGGACTAGTTTTATTGTTGTTGCATTCAGTGTAGAAGAGAGGAAAGGAGATAATTCTTAACTACATAATACAGTGATGAAATGGTGGAGGCAAGACCCAATGATTGATGTGAAAATTAGGTTAGGATTGGAGAGGAAATAATTACACTGCCTCAAAATACTCCCTTCCCCCAGGATACTTCTTAATTACAAAATGAAAAGTAGATTTTTTTCATATATTTTTATGGTAATTAATAGAAGGGTTACATGATATTTGCCAGATAGATGGTGCATTAATTCCCATACATTGATACCCTTTCTCATGTCTTGGTCCCCATTTCCCTCCCCCCCACCCCCACCCCTCATCTTGTTTTCCCCCCGTTCCCTATCCAATTTCAGATAACCAAATACAAATGTATCCGATATATCAGGTAACAAAGTGAGATACTGTAACAATATGAGATAACCAAGGGACAGCAAAAGGGATGAGAGATAACATAGTACCTTAAGAACAACAATCATTCATTATATGGCTTATGTTTATATCATATTTTAAATGACAAGTTTAACAAACAAGTGTTCAAGGAGGGAATCTCTAATTACAATCTCTAGGACTTAGTATTTAGAACTTAATCAAAATTAGGCTAAGGGTTTCTATGTCATAGAAACATATCAATTTATGAAATAAAACGTTATATCTATAGAATCATAGGTTTTTATGTCTATATACTTATGTTGGTATTTCCATTACCATGTCCATAGCTTTGGTATGCAGTTATTGAGTCCTCGCTCTTGTAGACTTTAGATTTAATAACCGCATATTAAGGATACCATGCGCCTTTTGTTCTTTAGGTCTTGACTTGTCTCACTCAACATGATTCACTCTAGATTCATCCACTTCCCTGTGAATGCCATTATTTTATCTCGTCTGTTGGCTATGTAGAATTCCATTGTGTATATATACCACATTTTCTGTATCCGTTCATCTGCAGTAGGGCATCTGGATTGTTTCCATCACCTGGCTATTGTGAATAGTGCAGAGATGAACATAGCTAAGCAGGTGTCTTTATAATATCCTGGGTCATGTGTTCAGGATAGATGCCCAGAAGTGGTATGGCGGAATCATAGGGAAGGTCTATTTTCAGTTCTATAAGGAACCTCCACACTGCTTTCTAGAATGGCTGAACTAGTTTACAATCCCACCGGCAGTGCAGTAGGATTCCTTTTCCCCCACAACCCTGCCAGCAACTGTCATTGTCTGAGCTCAAAATCTTGGCCATTCTTGTTGGGGTAAGGTGGTATCTTAGGGTTGTATTCAATTGCATTTCCTTTATGACCATAGATGATGAACATTTTCTCATATGTTTTTCTGCCATTTTAATCTCTTCTTCTGATAGGTCTCTCTTTAGTTCCCTTGCCCATTTAGTGAATGGGAGGATTAGTTTCTTGAGTTCCCTGTAGATACTAAATATTAAGCATTTGTCAGATGTATTGTTGGTGAATATCTTTTCCCAGTTGGTTGGCTGTCTCTCTACTTTTGCAACTATGTTTTTATCTGTACAGAAACTTTTTATTTTTAGGTAGTCCCATTTATCGAGTCTCTCTCCAATCTGTTGTGACCCTGGGATTCTGTTCAGGAATCTGTTGCCTGTGCCTATGAGTTCCAGTGTCTCTCCTACTTTATCATGTAGCATTTTCGCAGTTTCCGGTCTGACGTTGAGGTCTTTGATCCATTTTGAGTTAATGCTTGTGCATGGTGAAAGGCTAGGGTCAATTTTTAGTTTTCTGCATGTGGCTGCCCAGTTTTGCCAGCACCAATAATTGAATAGACTGTGTTTGTTCCATTGTGTATCTTTGGCTCCTTTGTCAAATACAAGTTGCCTATAGGTATGTGGTTCTATTTCTGGGTCTTTTATTCTGTTCCACTGATCTTCTGGTCTGTTTTTGTGCCAGTACCAAGCAGTTTTTGTTACTATGGCTCTATAGTAGAGTTTGAAGTCTGGTATTGTAATACCACCAGCATTGCTCTTTTTGCCTAGAATTGTTTTGGCTATTCTAGATCTTTTCTTGTTCCATATGAATCTTTGACTTATATCTTCAATTTCCGTAAAGAATGTCTTTGGGATTTTGATGGGGATTGCATTGAATTTGTATATCAATTTTGGCAGTATAGCCATTTTCACTATGTTGATTCTCCCTAGCCATGAGCATGGGATGTCTTTCCATTTCCTAGTGTCCTCTTTAATTCTTTCATTAGGCTTTTATACTTGTTTTCATTGAATAATTCCTTTACATCTTTGGTTAAGTATATTCCTAAGTATTTTATTCTTTTGGGGGCTATTGCAAATGGGATCATTTTCTTGATTTGGCCTTCTGTTTGTGTATTGTTGGTGTACAAGAAGGCTACTGACTTCTGAAGATTGATTTTGTATCCTGCCAATTTGCTAAAGTGGTTTATTAATTCTAGAAGTTTGGGAGTGGAGTTTGTTGGGTCACACAAGTAGAGGATCATGTCATCTGCAAATAGGGATAGTTTAATTTCTTCTTTCCATTTGTGGATCTCTTTGATGTCCTTTTCTTGCTTTATTTCTCTGGCTAAGGGTTCCAGCACCATATTGAAGAGAAGTGGAAAGAGTGGGCATCCCTGTCTAGTTCCTGATTTTAAGGTGAATGGTTCCAGTCTTTCACCATTTAGCATGATACTGGCTGTAGGTTTTTCATATAAGGCTTTCACTATTTTGAGGAATGTACCTCTTATTCCCTTTTTTTCTAGTGCTTTCAACATGAATGGATGTTGTATTTTGTCAAATGCCTTCTCTGCATCCAGAGAAATTATCATATGATTCTTACCTTTAGCTCTATTGATATGATGTATTACATTGATGGATTTGTGAATGTTAAACCAGCCTTGCATTTGTGGGATGAAGCCCACTTGATCATAGTGTATGATTTTTTAAATCTGTTTCTGGATTATGTTGGCTAATATTTTATTGAGGAGTTTTGTGTCTGTGTTCATTAGAGAGATAGGTCTGTAGTTTTCTTTTTTTGTTGGGTCTTTCCCTGGTTTGGGGATGAAAGTAATATTAGCTTCATAAAATGAGTTTGGTATTGCTCCTTCTGTTTTTATTTCTCAGAATAGTTTCAAGAGTATAGGTGTTATTTCATCTTTAAACATTTTGTAGAATTCCACAGTGAATCCAACTGGACCTGGGCTTTTTTTGGTTGGCATTTCCCTGATTGCTTCCACAATTTCGTTGTAAGAAATTGGCCTGTTCAATTTATTTACCTCATCGTTGTTCAGTGTGGGTAGCCTATATTTATTTAAGAAATCATCCATTTCTATTAGATTTTCTTGTTTCTTTGAATATAGGCCCTGGTAGTCCCTATTCATTATGGACTGGATTTCTTGGAAATCAGTTGTGATTATTCCCGTGGGGTCTCTAATCTAGTTTATTCAAGTCTCCCCTTTCTTTTTTTTTGATTAATCTTGCCAAGGGCCTATCTATTTTGTTGACTCTTTCAAAGAACAAACTTTTTGATTTATCAACTTTGTGTATAGTAGATCTTATTTCAATCTCTGAAATTTCTGATTTTATTTTTGTTATTTCTGTCCTTCTAGCTGTTTTAGAATTAACTTTTTCTTGCTCCTCTAGGTGTTTGAGTTTTTTTTGTTTTTTGTTTTTTGGGGTTTTTTTGGCTTTTCTTGCTATATCCTGCAGGTACTTTCTTTTTTTATTATTTATTTTATTTTTATTTTATTGTAATTAGTAAAAGGGTTAGATAATATTTGCCAGATAGAAGGTGCATTAATTCACATACATTGATACCCTTTCACATATCTTGGTACCCATTTCCCTCCCCCACACACCCCTACCTGTCTTGGTTTTCCCCCCTTCCTTATCAAATTTCAGATATCCAAATATAAATAAATTCAATATATCAGATAACAAAGTGAGATACTATAACAATATGAGATAACCAAGGGACAGCAAAGGAGATGAGAGACAACATAGTACATTAAGGACAACAATCATTCATTATATGGCTTTTGTTTCAATATCCTGGAGGTCCTTTAAATTAGCTTCACATTATATGGCCTTATGTATCAAGATTTTGCTCTATTGCAGATCTCTGCTAGTAGAGCCCAAGGTTTCTACTGATTATGACGAATGAGGGAAACCATTGAGCCTAAGTTCCCTTGAGTCTGGCTTACTTCACTTAATATGATTTTTTCTAAGTCTTTCCATTTCCTAACAAATGGGGCGATGTCATTCTTTCTGACAGCAGCATAGAATTCCATTGTGTACAAATACCACAACTTGTTGATCCACTCATCAACTGAGGGACATCTAGGTTGGTTCCGTATCTTTGCTATGGTGAATAGTGCTGCAATGAACATTGTTGTGCTAGTGGGTTTAGTATGTCCTTGTTTCTGGATGTTTGGGTAAATGCCAAGTAGTGGAATTGCTGGGTCATAGGGGAGTTCTATCCTTAGCCTTTTGAGGCACTGCCACACTGCTTTCCAAAGTGGTTGAACAAGTTTGCACTCCCACCAACAGTGTAGTAGTGATCCCTCCTGGCCACATCCTCTCCAGCATCTGTTGTTACTCGTTTTCCTGATCCTGGCCATTCTAACTGGAGTGAGGTGGAATCTTAGAGTTGTTTTGATTTGCATTTCTTTTTTTTTTATTTTTTATTGTAATTAGTAAAAGGGTTACATGATATTTGCCAGATAGAAGGTGCGTTAATTCACATACATTGATACCCTTTCACATGTCTTGGTACACATTTCCCTCCCCCCCCACACCCTCCACCCGTCTTGGTTTTCCCCCCTTCCCTATCAAATTTCAAATATCCAAATACAAATAAATTCAATATATTAGATAACAAAGTGAGATACTATACCAATATGAGATAACAAGGGACAGCAAAGGAGATGAGAGACAACATAGTACATTAAGGACAACAATCATTCATTATATGGCTTTTGTTTCACTATCCTGGAGGTCCTTTTAATTAGCTTCAAATTATATGTCCTTATGTATCAAGATTTTGCTCTATTGCAAGTCTCTGCTAGTAGAGCCCAAGGTTTCTACTGATTATGACGAATGAGGGAAACCATTGAGCCTAAGTTCCCTTGAGTCTGGCTTACTTCACTTAATATGATTTTTTCTAAGTCTTTCCATTTCCTAACAAATGGGGCGATGTCATTCTTTCTGACAGCAGCATAGAATTCCATTGTGTACAAATACCACAACTTGTTGATCCACTCATCAACTGAGGGACATCTAGGTTGGTTCCATATCTTTGCTATGGTGAATAGTGCTGCAATGAACATTGTTGTGCTAGTGGGTTTAGTATGTCCTTGTTTCTGGATGTTTGGGTAAATGCCAAGTAGTGGAATTGCTGGGTCATAGGTGAGTTCTATGTTTAGCCTTTTGAGGCACTGCCACACTGCTTTCCATAGTGGTTGGACGAGTTTGCACTCCCACCAACAGTGTAGTAGTGATCCCTCCTGGCCACATCCCCTCCAGCATCTGTTGTCATTCGTTTTCCTGATCCTGGCCATTCTAGCTGGAGTGAGGTGGAATCTTAGAGTTGTTTTGATTTGCATTTCTTTTATGACCAGAGATGTTGAGCATTTCTTCATGTGTCTATAGGCCATTTTTTTTCTTCTTCAGAGAAGACTCTCTTTAAGTCTTTGGCCCATTTTTTAATGGGATGGTTTTTACTTTGGAGGTTAGTTTTGGAGTGATTCAATTTTTTGAGTTGTTGATATATTTTAGATATGAGGCCTTTGTCCGGTTGTTTGGTTGGTGAAGATTTTCTCCCACTCTGTAGGCTTCCTAATTAATTTACTAGCTATGCCCTTTGCCCTACAAAAGCTCTGCAGTTTAATGCAGTACCACTTATCCAGCCTTTCTCTGATTTGTTGTGATTCTTGGTCCTTATTAAGAAAGTTTCTACCTGTGCCAAGGAGGCCTAGTGTATCTCCTATTCCTTCCTGTAAAGTTTTCAGTGTGTCAGCTTTTACCTCCAGGTCTTTGATCCATTTGGAGTTAATTCTAGTGCATGGTGACAAAGAAGGATCCAACTTTAGTTTTCTGCAGGTGCTTAACCAGTTCTGCCAGCACAACTTGTTGAAGAGGTTGTCTTTCTTCCATTCTATTTTTTTTGGCTCCCTTGTCAAAGATTAGGTGGCCATAGGTCTGTGGTTTAATATCTGGGTCCTCAATTCTATTCCATTGGTCTTCAGGCCTGTTCCTGTGCCAGTACCAAGCTGTTTTGATAATTATAGCTCTGTAATAGAGTCTAAAGTTTGGAATTGAAATTCCTCCAGCGCTGTTCTTTCTGCTAAGAAGTGTTTTTGCTCTACGGGGTCTTTTATTATTCCATATGAAATTTTGGATTTCCTCTTCTATTTCTTTAAAGAATGACATTGGGATATTGATGGGTATTGCATTAATTTTGTAGATAGCTCTTGGCAAGATTGTCATTTTCACAATGTTGATTCTTCCAATCCAGGAGCATGGGAGGTTTTTCCATTTCCTTAGTTCTGCTTTAATTTCCTTTTTTAGGGTTTTAAAGTTTTCGTCAAAAAGGTCCTTTACATTCTTAGTTAAGCTAGTTCCTAGGTACTTTATTTTCTTTGAGGCTATTGTGAAAGGATTTTCTTTCCTGATTATTGCCTCGTTCCTCTCACTGTTGGCGTAAAGGAAGGCAGTTGATTTTTGAGGGTTGATTTTATAGCCAGCTACTCTCCCAACGTTTTGAATAAGCTCAAGGAGCTTGGGAGTAGAGTCTATAGGATTCTTTAAATACAGAATCATGTCATCTGCAAAGAGGGATAGTTCTATTTCCTCTTTCCCTACTTGGATCCCCTTTATGCTTGCTTCTTGCCTTATTGCACTGGCTAGGAATGCTAGTACTATGTTAAAGAGTAGTGGAGAGAGTGGGCATCCTTGTCTCGTTCCTGATTATAGAGGGAATGGCTTTAGATTTTTGCCATTAAGTATAATAGTAGCAGTGGGTTTCTCATACATAGCCTTTATTACATTGAGGAATGTTCCATGGATTCCTAGTTTCTCCAGAGCTTTTAACATAAAGGGGTGTTGGATCTTGTCAAATGCCTTTTCCGTGTCTATTGTGACAATCATGTGATTTTTGTCCTTGCTCCTGTTGATGTGTTGAATTATATTAATTGATTTGCGTATGTTGAACCAGCTTTGCCTCCCCGTGATGAATCCAGTTTGATCATAGTGTATAATTTTTTTGATGAGTTGTTGTAGACGGTTGGCCAGTATGTTGTAGAGAAGTTTTGCATCGATGTTCATCAAAGATATAGGTCTATAGTTCTCTTTCTTTGATGAATCTCTGTCTGGTTTGGGGATGAGGGTTATACTGGCTTCATAGAATGAGTTTGGTAAGGAACCTTCATTTTCAATTTCGTTGAAGAGCTTGAGGAGAATTGCTGTGAGCTCTGCTTTGAAGACCTTATAGAATTCAGCTGTGAATCCATCTGGCCCTGGGCTTTTCTTAGGTGGAAGTTTTCTAATTGCCATTTCTATTTCAGAGCTTGAAATAGGCCTGTTGAGTTGGCTTAGTTCTTCTTGGTTCAGTGTGGATATGTTAATATTGGCTAGGAATTCATCCATTTCATCTAGATTCTCAAATTTGTTGGCATAAAGGTTTGAGAAGTATTCCCTCATGATATTCTGGATCTTGGTCATTTCTGTCGTGGTATTACCATTTCCATCTGCGATTTTGTTTATTTTGATATGCTCTCTTCTTTTTTTGGTAAGATTTCCTAAGGGCTTGTCAATTTTGTTAATTCTTTCAAAGAACCAACTCCTGGTTTTGTTGATTCTTTCTATAGTTTTTTTGGATTCCAAATCATTTAATTCTGCTTTGATTTTAATTATTTGCTTTCTTCTACTGGGATTAGGGTTGGTTTGTTGCTCTTTTTCCAGGAGCTTAAGGTGAGACATTAACTTGTTGGTTTGCAATTTTTCCAACTTGTTGTTGTAGGTACTCAGCACTGTAAATTTTCCTCTGAGTACTGCCTTTGCTGTGTCCCAAAGGAGTTGGTATTTTGTGTGCTCCTTACTGTTAAATTTCATAAACTGTTGGATTTCTGTTCTGATCTCTTCGATGACCCATTGGTGATTCAACAATGTGTTGTTCAGTCTCCATGAGTTACAGGGTTTTTGTTGGTGGAGATGTGTGTTCAGTTCCAATTTGATGCCTTTGTGGTCTGACAGTGTGCATGGAATAATTTCAGTGTTTCTGAATCTGTCCAGGTTTGTTTTATGGTCTAAGATGTGATCTATTTTGGAAAATGTTCCATGTGCTGCTGAGAAAAACGTATATTGTGTTGTTGCTGGGTGGAATATTCTGCAGATGTCTGTTAGATCTAGTTGGTCTAGATAGTTGTTCAGTTCTAAGGTTTCTCTGTTGAGTTTTTGCCTTGTTGATCTGTCCATAGGTGAGAGTGGTGTGTTAAAGTCACCGACAATCACTGTATTTTGATCTATGTATGGTTTCAGTGTAAGTAAAGTTTGCTTGATGAAGTTCGGAGCTCCAGGATTGGGTGTGTAAATATTTAGGATCGTTATGTCTTCCTGGAGGAAAGATCCCTTTAGTAGTATGTAGTAACCTTCTTTGTCTTTTCATACTAATTTTGGTTTGAAGTCTATTTTATCTGATATGAGGATGGCAACTCCAGCCTGTTTATGGGGGCTGTTAGCTTGATAGAGTTTATTCCAACCTCTCACTTTCAAAAGATGATTGTTTTTTTTTGGGTAAGATGTGTCTCTTGAAGACAGCAGAATGGTGGCTCTTGCTTTTTGATCCAACTATGCCTATGCCGTTTAATTGGAGTTAAGTCTATTGATATTGAGAGTTAGGATTGAGAGATATTTATTAGTTCCTACCATTTTTAAAAGCTTTTATTAGGGCCTGTGTCTTGACAGTTCTTGTGGTCCTTAGATGGTATGCTGTTTACGTGCCATTTCTTTCCCTCTTTTGCATTTACCTTGGTTTTTTATGTATAGAACATCTTTGAGAATTCTCTCTAGTGTTCGTTTTGTTGCGACATATTGTTGCAGCTTTTCCCTGGAATGGAATGTTTTTATTGTTCCCTCAGTTATGAATGAGAGCTTAGCTGGGTACAGTATTCTTGGTTGGTAGTTATTTGACTTAAGGGCATGACATGTATGCTTCCAGTCACTTCTTGCTTGCATGGTCTCTGCTGAGAAATCTGGGATTATTCTGATTGGTTTTCCTTTATAGGGTACTGTACCCTTTTCCCTGGCTGCCTTTAGGATCCTTTTTTTGGTTTCTATTGATCCAGAACAGAAAATGAGTCAATCCAAATCTAGGAAAAATGAGAGAGCGCTTCAGGAGGTCCAAGATACAATTAGGAAGCCTAATTTAAGGCTAATTGGTATTGAGGAGGGCGTGGAGAAAGAGGTCAATGGTATTGGAAATATACTTCAGGGAATCATCTCAGAGAATTTCCCAAATATCCAGAAGGGCAGGCCCATCCAGATACAAGAAGCTTTTAGAACCCCAAACAGACCTGACCAGAAAAGAACATCCCACGGCCACATTGTAATCCAAACTGTTTCAGTTTTTTTTTTAAGGTTATTTACGAGCTCTTCTTCTGTCTTTTTAATATGTGCTCCGAGTGCGATAAATTTGCCTCTTAGAACTGCCTTTGCTGTGTCCCATAAGTTCCTTTGTGATGTTTCTTGATTGTCATTACATTCAAGGAAGTTTTTAATTTCATTTCTGATCTGATCTGTTACAAGTGTGTTGTTCATTTTCCATGTGATTGAATGTTTTTTTCTTTGACTGCATTGTTCAGAATTAGTCTGACTCTACTATGGTCTGATAGAATGCATGGGATTATATCAGACCTCTTGTATCTGCTTAAGTTTTCTGTATGAACTATTATATGATCTATTTTGGAGTGTGTTCTATGTGCTGCTGAGAAAAATGTAAAAAGTTTTGCTGTTGGGTGGAAGACTCTGTGTATATCTGTTAAGCCCAGCTGGGCTATGGTGTCATTTAAGTCGATGGTGTCTTTGCTTAACTTTTGTTGAATTGACATGTCATTTGTTGAGAGTCATGTATTGAGGTCTCCCACAATGATTGTGTTTGAGTCTATCTTGTTCTGTAATTCTAAAAGAGTTTGTTTGATGAATTTGGGTGCTCCCGTGTTGGGGGAGTAAATGTTTATAACTGTAATATTATGGGCGTATATTGTACCCTTTACTAATATATAATGGCTGTCTCTATCTTTATGTACTGATGTTACTGAGAAGTTAATTTTGTCAGAGATTAAGATTGCTAGTCCTGCTTTTTTGCATGGTGCATTGGAGTGGAAAATTCGTTTCTATCCTTTCACTTGGAATTTGTTTCTCTCTTTGGCAGTGAGGTGGGTCTCTTGGAGGCAACATATGGATGGGTGGTGTTTCTTAATCCAGTCTGCTGCTCTGTGTCCTTTAATTGGATTGTTCAGCCCGTCCACATTTAGGGAGATTATGGAGAAGTGGTCAGTGTCCAGTGTCGTTATTTATTTTTACTTCTAGGTTTCTTTCTCTCTCTTTTTTCCCCTTTTGTGTTTAGTGAATTATAGATGCTTTTTTTTGATGGGGGTTCTTGATGTTCTACAATTTGTTCTCGATTAAGTAGTATTCTTTGTAACGCTGGTTTAGTGTGCACGTATTCATAAAGCTTCTCTTGGGAGTGAAATATTCTTGTTTCTCCTTCAAATGTAAATGCTAGTTTTGCTGGATATATCAGTCTGGGTTGGCAGTTGTTGGTCTTCAGGACATCAGTGATCTTTTACCAAGCTTTTCTTGCATTTAGGGTTTGCATGGAGAGATCAGTTGTAATTCGAATTCTCTTCCCATTATAATATAGCTCATTCTTTGTTTAAGCATTTAAGATCAATTCCTTGGTATTCGGGTCTAATGTCTTTACTATGATATGTCTAGGTGAGTTCCTTCTAGGATCTTGCCTGTTTGGGGTCCTGAAACCTTCAATAATGTGAATATTTCCCTTTTGAAGTTGGGGAAGTTCTCTGCTATGATTTTGGTGAATAAAGGTTGCATACCTTTGTCCTGGAATTTGGCCCCCTCCTCAATCCCTATTATACGAAGATTAGACTTCTTTGCTGCATCTGCCAGTTCCTGGAGCTCTCTCTGGTAGATTCTGACTGATTTTTCTAAGGTGGCGATTCTCTGTTCCAGCTCTTGTGTTTTATCTTCCATTTCTGATGTTCTATTCTCCATCTCCATCAATCTGCTGCTTAATGCCTCCACTTTTGCTTGAAGTGTGGACACTGAGCTGATCATGTCTGCTCTGAGGGTATTTATCTTTTCTTCCATTTCTCTTTTGAATTCGAGGAGCTCTTTGGAGATTTCCTGCTTATGTTCCTGGAATTGTTTTTGGAGTTCTGTTTTAATCTCTTTAGTCATGTTCACAATCATCTCCTTGAATAGGGTCATGTTTCATGTCTCTTCAGGTGTCATTTCTTGGGATGGTGATATCTCTCTCGTCCCTTCGCTCTGGTTACCTTTTGGGCTTCGCGTGGGATTTTGATTATTTACGTATGTCATAATTCCTCTTTGTGCTCTCCTTGGCACTGAGAACTGTTGTTGTACTTCGCTCTGTGGTCGGTAGGTAGCGGTCTTTACTTGGATTGGGACCGGTGGTTCTGGAAATATGTTAGTACCTGTGGTTCTCGGCCAAATTGATTCCTCTGCTGACTAGGTCAGAGTTTGCAGTTTTTGCAGGTGTTCAGTCGGTTCCCAGAGGCTGTGTGCTGCTGCACAATTAGCTCTCGGCCCAGCCAGTGGCCTCACAGTGGGCCGTAGGATGGATCTGCGAGCTTCAGTCTCAGCTTGCTGGGCGGGCAGTAGGTTTTCCTGTGCTGCTTCTAGGGGCGGGCCCCCGGCCAAGGGTCTGGGGTTTGGGAGTTTCCAGGGGCTCTCAGCAGGAACAGCAGCTATCTTCTCTGTTCCCAGGGGTGGGGCCCAGCTGAGGATGTGGGCTCCAAGAGTGGGGCCGTGCCCCTCATGCTGTCTTGTTCAGGATTCCCAGCTGGAGGATGCCCGGCTCAAGATTTGAGGGGACAGATGCTGGCTCCTATTTTCCTGCACAACCCACCCACTGTTGTAAGGCAGGGTCTCAGCGCCCCCCACTCTCCAGACCCAGTGGTCTGGGAGATGAACCTGGTGGGTGGGTGGGAGCTGGGACACCTCTGCTTCCCTTGGTGGGGTGCCGGGTCTTAGTGCCGCCTGCCTGTCAGTTGCCAGTCAATGGCCTGGGGGAGGGAGCTGTTGAGGGAAGGGACAGGATTCTAAATTCCCTGCCCCCCTGCTCCTGCTGGTCTTTCTCGGGCTGGGTGGAGGGGGCTGAGTTAAGTTCTATTGCTTGGCACCAGCTCTGCTTTCCTGATGGGTTTGGGGACCCGAGGCACTACTCATGCCTCTGCGTTCATCTGCGGGTGCTCCATGGTGTTGGGGAGTCTTTCACTCCCCTCGGATCTCTGCTGCCGCCTGTGGTCTGTGTCTGGGTTCCACTGCTTGCTGTTCTGGTTCCGCGTCTGGGTTCAGCTGCTTCTGCCCCGTCCTATGCTGGTTTCTGCCGGGCGGCGCCCTCCACCGCTGCTTTTCGGGGCTCAGAGATGGCGGTGGCGAGGGGTGGGGGAGGAGTCCTCGCATTCAGAACTCTTTGAGAAAGTTGGATGTGAGCTTTATCTGGATTTCTTTTCCGGTTTGAGTCCTTCTCCGTTGCTTCTTGAGTTTGTTGTAGATTTCTTAAGGTAATTGACTCGTGGGACTTTCTGGTTCTCTCTTTCATTGAGGGAGAGCTAGGCAGCATCCCTATTGTCTCGGTGCCATCTTCCTCATTCAATACAGAAACATTTAAATCTAAAATGCAAGGATGAAGTATATTTCTTGTGGAACTTTGTTACCTCCTCCTTATGTATGTAACTCTGTACATCACCTCCATAATAGAATTAATTTTAAAAATAAAATAAAATGCAAAGTCTTCTGTAAGGATGTCCATTGTAAGCTGGGTCCTGTTGGGTGTCTGGTATTAATAACGTTGCTAAGAAGTTTGTCTGCTTTAATGGGGAAACAGGATCCGTACTCTCTTTGCTATTTGGCAGGAATGCCTTTTAGAGTAATGAAGCTTAAATAACTGAAACCACAAGCCTGATTTTTCTCTTCTGCTTTTCTATCTAAATCACTACTTTTACACATCTGTGATCAATGGGCTTATCAGGCAAAATATTTTTATCAGCAGAGGACATGATAGAAATGAATTTATATTCCATTGAAAAATATGTAGCATTGGCACAAGGAAATCTAAGAAAAAAGGATACATATAAACAAGAGAAGAGCATACTGAAACACCATAAAATGCCTAGAGAGCCAAAGCAAAATTACTGGCATTAAAATAACACAAATGTGGACATTCATATATACTAAAACTTGTGAGGTTACTTTTGTCTTTCAAATCCACATTACAAGAATATGTTAAAGGTCTACCAAGATGTAGGAAAAGGAGAATTTCAAGTCAAAGGAAACTAAGATTAAGTACTAGTCTGAGTGCTCATTTGAGTAACATGTTGCTTACAACTTTCTAACCTTCTGTTCCACTTTCCTTAGGATGATAAAAGAGCCACAATTCTTTTCATGTTGAAACCCATGAAATAAAATATAAGGGTGGTAGATGAAGAAACTACAAACCTATTAATTTTCTTAATATGCAAGTGTCAACTCATTTTTCGAGGTGCAACTTGCCATTGGAAGACTACATATAAAGTAATCTACTGGGGTTTCTTTCACAATGAGTAGAACATTTCACGATTTAAAATTGCTCTATCCTATCAAGCAAAGTCCTAACACTAAACTGAAATTCAGTATATTCTTTCTTTTATCCTCCATATTCTAGAAGTAGAAATGCATTATAAGATTAATTTGTATAAGAATGCTATGGAAAAGTTATATAGTAGATATATGTCTTTATATCTCTTATTTGAAATTTAATGGGTAAAGTTTCAAGACCATCAACTCCATGGATGTTCTTACAGGTTTCAAGATATGAGTTAATTCCAAATTTTGATCAATACATATTTTCTCCTCTCCTCCTTCTCCTTTCTGAATCATTTCTAATGGGATAACATGGAATTAAGTCAGATATTAGTGAATGTTTAGGAAACCCCCATCCTTATACTCTAATATAATATCTTTACAAATTAAGACTATAGAAAGATGTATTTGAGAAAGTTGTTTGCTCGTAATTTTACAAAGTAGAAAATTTCACCAGCATATACCTCAAGGGTTAATTCTCAAATGGCCACTGTTCTTGACCCCAGAAATGAAGCAGAGTAGAAACCCAGTGTCTGTATTGTTTCTCTACCATGAAGCTAATCTTTAAAGACACAGAATGACATTTTACCAATCTCAATAACACCTGGTAAGTACCTCCTGTTGATAGTAGTACTGTGTTTTAATGAACAAATAAATGGCTTATCTGCCCTTCTTGGCAAGAAATCCCAGCTATTGAGGCGAAACACCAGCTCTCCCTATGTTACTTGGGCTAATTGACTCTTCGGATGAAGTTAAATCACACTTATCCCCAGTGGAATGTATGTTTGCCAGTCATCAATAGCTCAACAAGATCCACATGGCAGGTAATTAAGTGGAAAGTAATTAATACTCATCAAAGGTTTTATTAACTGTTTGCCAATCCTTCACTCAAAAGTCTCATTGTACTGTAAATACAGGAGGCATAAAGAAGAAAGCAGGCAGGAACTAGCTTTGTTTAATAGCAAGCCAAATCATCACAATCTTCCTCCTAGGTTAATCTCATTTTGAGAATAAAAACTCCTCACCAAGTTACCAGTTTTGTTGGGTTGGTTTTCTGCTACTATTCTTCAAGTGTTGAATTGAAATAGGATATCAGAGAAATGTATTACTGTATGAAAAAATGCTGTTTCAGTCTGATATCATAAAATAAGTTATTAATATGGCTTATGTGTTGGGATGTTTAATCTCAAATATCAATTTGAATGGCTGGAGAGATGACTAAAAAATTGGTACAGTTTATTTTCAGTGTGCCTGTGAAGGCATTCAGAGACATGAATGGGCAAGAGAAAGGATTGACTGGTAGGCCAGCAGATTGAAGAGAGAAGACCCACACCTGCCCAGAAAATAGATAATGCCAATAAGTATGTCATATTAAAAAGAAAAAGTGGACAAATGCTGGGCTTGCAGGTCTAAGCCTATAATTCTAGTTCTTAGAAGAGTGAGGCAAGATAATCTGGAGTTGGATGGTAACCTTCCTTAAAGAAGGAAGGAATAGGAAAATGCACATTCAGACAAATCTCAATTCTTCTAGAGCTGTGCAAGTTTTGCAGATGTCACGTCTCTTAGGCATCTCTGAAGGATTCTTCAGCATTTCAATGTGCTGGTGCCCTCTACTCCCTCGAGAGCTTCCAGCCTTCACTGTGGCCTGGAGCTGCAGCCTTGGTCATCTTGATGCTTGAAACTTTTTGAATTGAACAGCTACTACTCCCACTCCCCAGCTGTCTCCCCTGTTCGACTATTCAGTCTTGCAGTGTAGGGGACCTCTAGCCCTACAGATCATATGAAGCTCAAGAAATCACTTCAATAGGATGTGACAGATGCTGAGATTTATTGTTGTTCTCTCTCTCTCTCTCTCTCTCTCTCTCTCTCTCTCTCTCTCTCTCTCTCTCTCTCTCTCTCTCTCTCTTCTCTCTCTCTCTCTCCTTCTCTCTTTGCCAGTCTTGGGGCTTGAACTCTTGCTCTGAGTGCACTGGCCTTGGGCTTTCTCAAGGCAAGCACTCTACCATTTGAGCCACAGTATGACTTCTGGCTTTTTCTATGTATGTGTTGCCCAGAAATCGAACCCAGGTCTTTGTGCATGTTAGGCAAGCGCTCTACACTAGACCAAACTCCCAGCCAATAAATCATACAATTAAATAGCATTCTATGATTTTGTTACCCCATAGAATGCAGATTTGGAAAATTTAAGTACTGAAAAGGTAAATGTTGAGACACTGTTTTCACCTAAAAGACAAGACAAGATAAATATATTGGTGGGGTTTTCAGAATATCTTTGTTTTAGTTTCTATTTTATAGCCTTTAGTTTATACTCTTTACATGAGAATGATCTTATTTTGATTTTGTTAACAAAGACCCAGTTAAATAAAGATTTGCCATTTGGCTCATCCCTACCTTTCTTTGGGCTTTTTCTTCATGTCCAGCTTCTTAAATGTTAGCATATATTAGCTATACAAAGGTTTTTCATGACATTGACATACATGCATACAAATACCCTGATCAAATGATCAAATTCACCCCACTAATGCTCTCTTATCTTCCTTTTTCCCCTTCCTCCTCCCTCTCCAACTCCGGTTTTGCTGTTAGAGCCTGAGTGTAGTCCCTGAGATTCTTTGCCTCAAGGCTAGCTCTCTACCATAACACCATATGAGCCATAACACCTCTTCTAACATTTCCTGAGTAGCTTATTAGATATAAGCGTCTCACAGAGTTCCTGGGGGTGAGCTTCAAACTGCCATCCTCAGATCTCAGCCTTCTATGTAGCTAGGATTATAGGTGTAAGCCACCAGCACTCCACTCCATCTCCCCATTTAAAAACCAAGTTCAACCAGGTGCAGTAGATCATGCCTATAATCCTAACTACTCAGAAGTCTGAGATCTAAGGATCACAGTTCAAAGCCAGGCTGGGCACTAAAGTCTATGAGACTCATCTCCAATTAACCACCAGAGAACTGGAAGTGGTGCTATGATTCAAGGGGTAGGACAGTAGCCTTCAGCTAAAGAGCATAGGGACAGAGCCCAGGCCCATATTTCAAGTCCCATGACTGAAAAAAAAAGTTCAATAAATGTCCTGCCCTGGTTCTATTTTCATACACATATATGAAGTAGTTTATACCATATTCACCTTCCTACGACCCTTCTGTTCCTCTTCCTGCTTCCTCTGATATTCATACCCCCACCTTGGAAATAAACTAAGCCAGTTTTCAAGGTTTAAGTCTTAAATAATGTGGTAAAATGTAGTAGGTGCTGTTCTTAAATAAGGTGGTAAAATGGTGTGAGAATGATGTGTTATGCAGAGGAGTGTTTGGAAGATGAATTAAACAACAGAATAGGCAACATTTCATTTACCTGCAACTTGCTGACCTTTTGATCTAGTAATGTGCATATTTTCAAGCTTGCATCATTATCTTTTCAAGATCATTTGCTTTTACTTTAAAAATAGAGTAGTATATGTTAATGATGTTAATATAGAGAAGAACTTATCCTGAGTTAAGTCTTCATTACCAGATCGCTGTGACAGTAGATGAACATTCATTTCTTACAGTTTTTGAAGCCACAAATGATTTTCATTAAAAAAGATATGCACAGTAAGGATTGTAATGGCTGTTAGTGAACACTCCATAAACTGCTATGTGTACATTTGCGCTATTGAAACAATAAGAAAGATCTACACTTACAAGATGTCTATACCACCAAATGAAAAGTCCCTTAAAATATTAAAAATGAACATTATGTTTGTGAGTCAGAGGAGATACATAGACAATAAGAGTGTCAAGTTTTTTTTTAGAGAAAGACAAAAGCCAGGTGCCGGTGGCTCACGCCTGTAATCCTACTTACTCAGGGAGCTCAGAACTTTGATCAGGGTTCAAAGCCAGCCCAGGCATAAAAGTTGAGAAGCTTCTTATCTTCAATAAATCACCAGAAAAACCAGAAGTGGTGCTTTGGCTCAAAGTGGTAGAGTGCTAGCCTTGAGCTGAAGAGCTCAGGGACAGAGTACAAGCCCCACGACCAAAAAAAAAAAAATTAAAAGGAAGGAAAGACCTTAAGAACATTTATTTGCATTGTTATAAAAAAGGAGTAAACATTTAGATACATTACATATTGTCCTCTTTTCTATATGTTCATTTTAGGCTCAAAAGAATGAACATTAGTCATACTACTACTAGAGAAAAATCCTTTTCAACTACTTATATATTGACCACATTTATCCTTGAAAACCCCCATAATACATAAATAAAAATATTGTAATCATCAGATGAGGTTTTAGAGTTTTACCCTTTTCCTTGTCTCATTCACTTGATTCCCACAGTGCTTATCTGTTGCTACACTGTATAACTGACACATCCATAACAGACTAGGTACATGGCAGGAATCCCATAAGGTTATATTAATTAGTGACAAAGAAACCCTCTGAGTCTCTGTGAGTACAAAATTCACACAAATAGACCAATGGCACACTACAAACTCAGAACATAATCCTGCCATTGAGTACTGAAAGGCTGAATGTGTATAAACACAATGCACAGTGGTAAATATATATACCTAACATGCTACACACACATTTATATGGACTTACTGAAATCTGAATCTTATTTTTCTATGAAGCCACAGAAGGACAACACTCTACATGAGAGAATAAGATAGATTCCTCTACATTAATATGGAAGACTGTTCTCTGATTTACAAGACTTACTTCAATCCTACCTCAGGATTCATAGTGTATCTTTACTTGCTACTTTCTTGTTTATTGATTTCTATAAAACCTACACTCCCTTATTTTGTTTTTGTTTGTGTTTTGGGTGGGGGAAATTTTGGTCATGTCCATCATTAGTAAACATTCTATCTAATTTACTAACGTCAGCTCTTCCATTGTGCAGCACATTCTACTTTCCAGCCTGCACACATACACACACACACACACACACACACACACACACACACAATCATTTTCCAAGAAATAGAGTCACATCATTATGGATCTATTGTAACAATAGCCTATGCAAACTCTCCCAATAAAACTTGTGCATTCAATCTTTTTAAAAAATCTATATAAATATTGTATGATTTGGATGGACTATACATTATTTGCCTATTTATAGACATTCACATTGAATTGTTTTGTCATAAACAATATATAAATAGGTTTTTAATATCTAAAGTAACATAGTATTGTAGAATTCTTAATAATCCTATTCCTGAAGCACGAAACAATAAAATAACACATATCTTTGAATTCTTTTCCCTACAAAAATTACAATAATTCTTATTTTTAATATTTAAGCATACCCATCCTCATCAACAAAATGTGTTAATCCCATCGGTCTAACTGGTATCCACACTTCTTTTCTACTGCCTTTTTAAAAGGAATTTTTTTATCATTTCAGAAAATTCTTATTTAGAAAGATTTGTAAATGACTTCCCCAAAAGATTCATCAGGCCTTAAATAGAAAGCTTTTGTATCTAGTTTATACTCTAAAACTCCTTGAATACCTTTCTCAAAATACCATGCTCTACCTAATAATCCTAAATCCTTCTTTCATGTTCTTTTTTCTGTCCTAATAAAGTCAGTGTATCAATGGATCTACCTTTCTTAATTCTTCATTGAAGCTTTCTTCCTTGGAAATACATTTTAGGCTCCATGTAGCTGAGGCTCCTCTCTCTTCAATAAGTGACAAAATCCTCTCTCTCCTGTCTTAGACACATGTCACATTGGTATTTTTCTGGAAGGCAGAAGCCACAGAAGGATCTTCAAACCTTCTGACCTTGGTCATTAAGAGAATCATTCTGCATAAGGAGATGATTTTGTGTAATGGACAGAACTTAACTGATTTACCCTGAATTGCTTTCTGTGATGCGAGCAGAGGCAAAGTCTTACAACATAGTCTTTTACCAGTTTTATGTTCAAAAATGATGCCTATATACAGGAACATCCATTGCATTCCAGGTAGAGAAATAGCATTTCCGAGCAGCTATGTGCTTATGTAACTGAAAAAGAGCTACATCTTTTAGATTCTCTAATACTCAGGGAAAATACACTTGGGAATTTTCCTTATCAATGAACTGTAAAAAGTCTTATCATGGGAAAAGGAGATCTACACTTGCTTTCTTGTGTTTTCTCATTTATTTCTCACCTCAAAACATCTAAGAACTAGTTATGATTACAGTAATAAATGAAAAACACTTGTGCTCCAAGAATATAACTGATGACAATTGTTTAGATAGCAAAAGAGCAGTGAGTGTAGAACAGCCCAGTCTTCCTGCTCCTTCAGTGTTTGTCACTGATCCCTCATTTTTGTACATGTCAATGGAGAACTTAGACATCTCTGTTTGAATCACAAAACCATCCAAACACATACATTAAGAGAGAAAATGTTAGTACTATCCCTGACTGAATTCTACAACCAGAATGTTTGTGAAATTAAATAAATAAAACACAAGTCTTATTTGGAATAGATAAAGCCCTGGATTGGTACACTGGGAAGCAAACCATTCTGTCTTTTACCTTCCACGTTTCCACACAGCAAATCTGTGAGCAGGTCAATTGTCAACTGGCCAAGAATCTCAAGTTGTGCTGGAGCTGCATCCAAATTTGCTTTTAGCAGCATGGAACTCAGGCAATTTGACAAATGAATAGGAAACCATCATAGAGGAAGGGAAGTTCCGCTGATGGGCAAGGTTTCAAGAATATGTAACAGTGGTGAATTCAGACAGCAGGCATTAAAAATGTCTTTAAGGAAAACAGACACTAACTTGCATGCTGATTTCTATTAACATCGTGAAAACATTGCAGAAGAATGTTAGAGGCAGTGGGAAGGTAATATAATGAAAACTAATTTAGGCTTAGGATGGATTGCTTCATGTGCCATAATGATCGTGATTATTTTAATTACGATTTTTCCACACACTGATTCCTCTGCAACTAGCATTTATTTCTTTCACCAATTTTCCAGAAAGTGCTATTATTTACCCCATTTAACGGAAAAGAAAATTAAGGGTGGCAGATTTGAAATGTAAAAATTCCCTAGATTCATAGCGCTAATAAGTGACAGATCAAAGATTCCAACTCAGGTCTTTACTCTTAATCCAAATCTAAAAGGAAACTGATCTGATTGCCTGGATTTCCACAATGATGTAATTTTGTGGACTGAAAATAAATCCAGCACCCAGTACCCCAATATCAGGTTTTGAATGGGAGAAAAAATTCCTGCTGCCCTTGCTTTCTAATTGTAATTAATTACAAGTACAAAGAGTAGATTCCTCTGAGCTCTGGGTCTTACATAGTACACCGTGTTAAAGAGGAGTGTGATTCCTAATACATCCCAGTTCGAGTGCCAGCCTGTAATTATAGCACTAGCAGCTCTGTAATGAGCATTCCCCCCCCCCAATCATAGTCCCAATCAATATAAATGCCTATCAATGTAAAATGGTCACATAGCTTTCTGCCATCTAAAGAGTAAAATGCAATTCCAAGCTGACAGAGCACCTAAAATATACTTACACGTATTGCTTCTTTTCACAATGCATTACCGTTACCAGTGTTACTTAACATGCATTGAAGATGGCCGGCATGTAGGAATAATTAGAACAATAAACACCTCAAATGGAACACGTCGATGCCCTGCTGTACTGAAATGAAAGGCGCTATCAGAGACAAATCACATCCAATTAAGGCATGGAAAGGAGACATTACTAATGTTGAATTCTGACTACATCAAGAATCTCTATTTGTCTTCTTTGGTTGCTAATAACACTATTGCCTTGACATTACAGCAAAATAAAGGTTACACATTATATTATACTTTTATGTTATATTAAGCTTTGTCATATTTATCTTACCGTGTGTGTATGTGTGTGTGTATGTGTGTATGTGTGTGTATGTGTGTGTGTCTGTGTGTTTATAGCCTTTATGATGTGTCTCCTTATAGTATTACATCACTCAACTTTGTTCAGATTTATTTTAAAACTGCAGGCTTGTCTAGTCACAGGTGGCTTATATTTGTCATCTTAGCTACCCATGATGTTGAAATCTGAGGACTGGTGTTCGAAGCCAGCCTAGGAAGAATAGTACATGATGCTCTATTTTTAATTAATCAGCAAAGTAAAAGGAGGACACGAAGTGTGACTCAAGTAGTATAGCATTAATCATGGGTGAAAACTTCAAGTAAGAGTGTGAGGCCCTGATCTTATGCCCCAAAACTAGTGTTCAGAAAAAGAGAGGGGGAAAGGGAGAGAGGGAGAGAGGGAGAGAGAGGAAAGATTAAATGAAGGAAGGAAAGAAGGGAGAGAGGGAGGGAAGGACGGAGGGATGGATGGAGGGAGGGAGAAAGGAAGGAACGCAAACCAATAATAAAGTACCCATAACATGGGAAACTATTCAAGACTAGTCTTGATTTCTGTTTGTTAGACCTTTGTGAGTTTGTTCTTTGTATTATTTCATGGTTTTTAAAAGTATATATTTTCTGGAGACAATGGAAATTTCACAGAAAATTGATTTTTCTTAATTCATTTCATTGTCTCTCCATCCTGACTAGGAATCAGTGGTAACTCTGCACCAGTGTGAAGAATTATCATTGTCTGGCTCTCCTCTGACAACTGTTGAGGGAACCTATCTTTCTATTACACACCATCTTTTCTGTGTTTGAACGTATGGGTTCAGTTACAGGACCTCTCTATAGCCCTATTTATTTTGCTTTGGTGAATATGAGAAGGCATCATTCTTTTTGGAGGCATCAAAACTCTTCCAGATTGGAATCTAAGACAAAAATGCATTCTTCATGACAGCTGTGTGAGCACACTTTCTGAGTAGGACAGAAGTGGTTACACGTGTTCTCCAATTAATTGGAGATGCACATGCAAAATCAGGGAGAATGAATTCAATTCAAAGCAGACAATACACCTTGACTATTTAGGACATACTAAACTTATAAGCTGAATTTTCAACAGCAAAGTGACCCATCCGGGTCTCCTACCCTTGGTGATTCATGCGGCAGATGAGTCCTGCAGAAGGAATTGATGCAAAGAGACAGGCCCAAAGACCTCCCACACATGTTAGGAGCATGAGAGTGGAGTGCTGCTTTTGGGTGATAATTTTACCTCTTCTACATTACACTTTCCACAGGAATAAAATCTAATCAACCATTTTCTATCTACTGAGTTGTCTTGTCTATTGAGGAACATAGTACTTCACTGCTCTCTACCAAAAGTACTAGATAAATATTGCCAGCTAATGCTAAAAAAGAGAAGAACTTTGAGTGGGCCCATAAAGGGCTTCACAAAGGGCTGAATCTCAATGAGGGCAGAGAGATGAAAGAGGTGGTGCCTCTCATCAGGCCTCTGCACTCACTTATCCCCTGAATACACAATAGGAAAGTGATGAGTATGGATGGGAACAAGGAGTCATTCAAGGACGTCCTACTACATCTTTGGGGGTGGGGAGGTCAGGGGTCAGGGAAGAAGGGTAGGAAGTGGGGGAGATATCCTTTTGCTGGTTTCTGATTTCCTTCTTCTCCTTAGCAAGAATATTTTACACTTACTTGAATTATACCTCAAATGATCATTATTGTAGTTGAAATGTTTCAAATTGATGGCGGATTGGTTTATAAATGCTTAGACACAGTCAATAGGATTGTTAGACATTAATACAACTTCTTAGAACACTGATCATACTTCTTTTTGGTGGCTCTTTAATAACACATGAAAGCTTCTTCACACATGTGATGGCTTTCAGGGCCAGGAGTTTGGCCTAGTGGTAGAGTGCTGGGCTAGCATGTATGAAGACCCAGGTTTGATTTCATGGTACCACACACGTAAAAAAGAAGCCAGAAGTGATTCTATGGCTCAAGTGGTAGAGCCCTAGCCTTAAGAAAGCCCAAGGAGAGTGCTCAGGCCCTCAGGTCAAGCTCAGGGACTGACAAAAGCCAAAAACAAGAATAAACCAACCAACCCTTAGCCTAATTTTGATTATGTTCAAAAACTAAGTGCCAGTGATTATATATAGAGATTCCTTTCTTGAATACTTGTTTGTTAAACATGTCCTTTGAAATATGATATAAAAATCAATGTTAATAAATTCTTTAATTAAAAAAGTAATTGTAATGGCTTTCCTAATAGCTCTCTTCCTCCTATTCCGTCTAATCTCTTTTAATCACAGTTTTGCTCTCAACTTCTATGATACCAATCTTTTGATACCAGGCATCTGGGTAGATCATATTCTACTTATATCTCTGTGTATGCCTTCTTTTACTTAATACATGCTCTCCAGTTCTATCCATTTCGCTACAAAGGGTAGGGACCATGTTAGAGAGTTTTGTACATATATAGATTTTTGATATTCCTTCAACACTTCTTATGAACTTCTTTGAATGATCTGGCCCTAACAAGACATCCTCATCATAGATTTTATAACATAAAGCTGTATCAGTCTTTCAGAAATCCATAGTTTGCTAGATGTGATAGAGTTATTTAATCTCAAGTCTCTGCTCCCAGAGAAAGGAATAGAGTTTTGTGGGGTTCTTTTCTTTGGGTTTTTTTTTTGCTTTTTTTTTGGGGGGGTGTTTTGTTTTTGGCTATGGTGCTTGAATTTAGGGACTGGTTGCTGTCCCTGAACTCTTTTGCTCAAGGCTGGCCCTCTACCACTCTAAGCCACAGAGCCACTTCCTGTTTTCTGATGATTCACTGAAGGTAAGAGTCTCATGGACTTTCCTTCCTGGACTGACTTTGAACCATGAATCTCAGATCTGAGCCTCTTGAATAGCTAGGATTACAGGCATGAGCCACCAGCACCAGGCCTGTTCTAATAGTTTGAAACAAAGAAAAATATCTTATTTCCATTTCCTGGAGTTCATTTCAATAAGTATATTTTCCAGGACCAGATGCATATAGGCATTGTGCCTTTGAGTTCTGCTCATGAGGATATCCTTCTTGGGTCTCATTGTAAATGAATGCCTCGAGTCCCATATAATTTATCATGTCCCAGTGTGTCTTAGATTGAGCTTCTACATTCTAGAGAAAACATGCTCTGTCTGTCTCTCAGAGCTTAACATGATTTGTTCTAGCTCCATACATTTTCCTGAAAATTAACATGATATCATTCTTTCTAATAGCTATGGGAAATTCCATTGTCTACAGGTACAGCATTATTTGGATCCACTCAACTATTTTTTTTTGCCAGTCCTGGGGCTTGGACTCAGGGCCTGAGCACTGTCCTTGGACTTTTTCAAGGCTAGAGCTCTACCACTTGAGCCTCAGCACCACTTCCAGCTTTTTTCTATGTATGTGGTACCGAGGAATTGAACCCAGTCTTTGTGCATGCTAGGCAAGCACTTTAACCACTAGGCCAAACTCCCAGCCCCTCCACTCAACTATTATAGGGCATCTGGGACATTTTTTTTTTTGCTTTTTTTGAAAGAGACATTTTGCTGTATAGAGATTTGAGTGAAAAAACATTTTAATCTTTCAGATCTCCACTTTGACATTTATATACAGAAGTGAATCTTCTCAGTATTGATAAGAATTGATAATGGAGAAAAACATCAAGTTCTGAGATCTAGCCAATCCCCTTTGAATTTTGATGAATCTTCTCAAAGGTTCATAGCTAACAGATGATAGTTCACTGTAATCTGTAAACACTGCAATATTTGGGAAGTTATTTTGTCTAGTTATTTTTCCTACCAAGAAAAACTAAGAATTTTTGGCAATTTCTAGAAGAATAAAAGGAAACAGATATGCATGTTTAAATGTTGGTATGAATATAAATCTGAAAAAAAATATTGGAAAGGCATTTGACAATAAGAGTAAAGAAGATAAGAAATGGGTGGAGACATGGGTAAAGGAAAGAGATAGAAAAGAGGGCAAGTGGTACATGGTGGCTCATGCCTGTAATCTTACCTATTCAGGAGGTTGAGATCTGAGGATCAAGGGTCAAAGCCAGCCCAGGCACCAAAGGACCTGAGACTCATCTCCAATTAACCTCTAGAATATGGGAAGTGGGACTTGGCTCAAAGGTAGGGTGGTAGCTTAGGGACAGTGCCCAGGCCAAGTTCAAGCCCTATGACACCCACCCCCCCCCAAAAAAAAATTGAATAGAGCAAAGCATTGAGGGAAGAGGAAAAAAAAATAAAATGAAATTTGATGGATTTTGTAAAGAGAGTTAGAAGAGAAAGGAGCCAGGTAGATTTAAGCCAATGTGTTAAGTATTTCATCTATGGCTAGAAGAAGAGATTTCTGGAACTCTGGAGATTCACACTCCCTCATTATTTTCCAGCCTCTCCTCTCAGGGTTCTTGTCATGGTCATGATCCAACACTAATCCCAAAGAGTGAAAACATGCTACCACTCTGCTACTAAGGGGCTGTCCTGGGCTTTATTTTCTTAGTCCAAAATTAATACTTTCTGTATGGATTTTGAGGATCAAATATGAAAGGCAGGATTTAGAGAAAATTAAGTAACCAGCTCAATAAACATCAGAAAGCAAAATTTATATGTATAGATAGCAGCTCTCAGTATACTGGTGAATGTTGCTTGCTTTACTTCTCTACTACCTAGACATATGATTTTGGCTTTTCTTGGATGTCAATGTCTCTGTTTTGTACTCATCTTTTTGTTTGGGTTTCTCTAAACCTGGAGAGTTCTGTCTCTGGTCAGAGAGTGGAGCCAGAGACTCTCACAAAACAGAGTGCATATTTCACCATTCTTTCTGCTGAAGAAGACTTCACTGAGATGTGTCTTATAGCCAGAGGACACTCATAACCATGGGACATATTAGTGGCCCATTTCTCAGCTATGTAGACTTTATCAAGTTCTTTGCAGTTTGTAGGTAGCACGTTCTTCACAGTTACTAAAAAGAAAATAAGAACTCACTGGTAGATACTATGGGAAAAGACTTCCAGTTTCTAAAATCTCCCTTTCCCCTAATCCTTCTTCATATTCACTGTGTATTTGCCTGGATTTTTCTAGCCTGTTTTTTTTCTCTCTCTCTCTTCTACATCAGGGGTCTGTAAGGCCCTCAGCCCTGGGTATGAGAGTGTGACGTTTGCTCTATTTTCCAGAAAGGAACTATTAAAAACAAATAAAGTAGTAATGTATCACCCCACCCTGAATTCTTGGAGTTGCAAGGTTACATATGCATGTCACTCAATTCTATCTGTGACATACTTTGCTTTGTGAGTTAAGCCATGTTTCTTGTTCATCCTAGATCTTCCTTTCTGAAATTGGTTCCATTTCTGATTGTACCTTTTATCTGCACATGACTTAGTCACAAGTCCTGTGATGGTGACTCACAGTACCAACTAAAGGCTGGAAACCATGCTGTTTTCCTATGAAGCTCATTTTCCATCTGAAATGAAAATTTTAACCCCACAATCCTTTATTTTCCAGGGATCCTACCCCACATATGAACACAATGTTCTTGCTCACCAAAGTTAGAAATATGTTCAGACTCATGAACATGTCTCAACATGTATGTCTCAAACATGCCTCACCCTCAGAAGTGAGCCCACAGATTCTCACAGATTTCCAAGCCTTGAAATTCACATTCGGTATAAATTGACCAAAAAAATGGGGTCTGTTGTGCTCTTCTTCCCACATCTGAAGAGACATCATTCAGAACATCTTAGAATTCAAAAGTAGAATGAGGAGGGTAAGGTAAATGAGGGATGAGAAATTTAAAATACTATATACCTGCACACACATAGTTATATATATATATATCTGCTACCTAAATATCTAAATATCTATCTAGATGTAGATAGATAGATAGATAGATAGATAGTATCTCATTCTTTATCTTTAACCTTGTCACTTGTCTTGTTTGCATAGAGGAAGACATCAAACAATGGTGAAATGAAATGAAAATATATAGACATCAGTTACCAGCATCCTAGAACAGTATATCTACCAAAGTTATGATTTAGAATACCAACATGAAATGCAAGAAATCACAAGCACACTATAACAGTGAAGTAAAAACTTGAACCAAGTATAAAAATATGAATTAATTAATCATGTCATTAGTGTCCTCTTGGTTTATAGAAAAGCGTAAGACCTATCCTGTTGTTTGGTTGAAGCAAATACAATGTGTTGTGATATGTCCTTTGTGTTTATTAGTCTGCTTTCTGACTTATTGGCTCTTCTGTGATTATTTCCTTCTGCATTACAAGTGTTTTTAAAATCTGAATTAATTGTTTTGTGAACTACTTCATTTTTACTGTGAAATATAATATATACATACATCCTGTTGATATATGTATTTATATTTACTACCAATCACGAAGCTTAGAATCTGCTTTTAAGAAAGGTAAGTAAGTAAATGTTTTTATTTAGGAATACCCACATATCTAACACAATAACTTTATATTAACTGCCTAGTATTCTTAGTAAAATTGTACTAGTGTTTGGAATTTATGTCATACAAAAAAATTAAAATGGTTTCATATCTGGAAATTAAAAGCATGTTTTTAGAAATTAAGTACTTATAAAACAATGAGGGAATGATAAAATGAAAACTGAAAACAAAATTATAGATTTATCAAGGCTGACCCAGCCCACATATAAATTAACTGTACTCTCCTATAGTACCCATAGTACTGCCCGTAGGTCTGAGATAAATAATCAAACACAACAACTCTAAGGAATGTTCTAGAAGGCAGTCAGGAACACATGCCTATATCAACACTGTGAAATAAAATGAGGTCTTTAATGAGTTGTGAAATTGATGGAATGCATAAGAATTTTAATAGAGTGTGAGAGAATAGAAAAGAACATAACAGAAAAGAAAATACAAACATTAAAAAGAAAAGTGTGTCATTGAAAAAAAAAGATACCATTTTTAAGAAAATTTGTTATAGCCATGTACATATAGGGTAAGCCCCCTGTGGCTACCTGCCAAATGTTTTGACAGCCTCTGCCTTGTAAAAGAGGAGTGAAAAGGAATCTGCATAACTCGGATAAGAGGATGTTCTACATTGCAAGTGCTACAAGTGGTGACCTTTCTTCTAGTACAAATGACAAAGCACTTCACAAATAAAACCCTGCAATCCGAATAATCAGTCTGAAGTGATGAGGTGGAGACCAAAAGAAGGACAGACAAGAGCAGTGGGGAGTAGTTGGCAATGATAAAGAGCCACTTCAATCTAACAAAGAAAAAAAATGCAGCTATTAGATTAGCAGCTGTCTGCAACTACTGGTTTCTTCTCCATCTCCACATCTCCTACACTCTTTTATTTTTTTTCCAAATGTGTGAGTTTTTGGACAATACTGATTTTGACATTTCCCATAATATAGAATGGCTCAGAAATCATTACAATCAACAATCATTACAATCAACTCTGTGAAATGGCTGGAAGATGCTTAAATGCCTTTAGTGCCAGTCTCACTCGCTGAAGCTAACCTCAGACCATCTCTAGCTTCTGATTAAGCCACCACTTAATGCATTGTAGCTGTGACTTTGATTCACTAGGAAGAAAAAAAAAGAGGGGCAAAAGAAAAAGGGAAAAATTTAATGTTCAATATGAACCAAATGGCTTCCTTCCATGCGTCTATATTCTGCAACTTAAACACCAGCAATATTTTTACTAGTGGATCTGTTGATAAGATTTATTCTGAATTCAACATTAGCGGAAGGTTCTGTATGCATTATCATTGGCTTCTCAATCATAGTGGAGAAATAGATCAGAGTGATGCACCCATGTATATCTGTGATGGAAGAGTTAAAGGCTAATTTTTGAGATGGTCTGGGGAGTCTGTTTATCTCTAAGAGAGTGGTAAGTTGTCACTCAGTGCACCTGGGATTCACTGTCAGTCACTAAATAGTTGTTTAAAGTCAACATAGGTTATCATGGTTTGGATAAGTGGCCACCAAATGTCCATGTGCGGAATCTACTGGGAAAGATGGTAGAACCTAGAAGACATGGGAGAGAGTGGTACTCTTGGATGTACCCATGAGGGTGAGAGATGCTTCCTCTCTTCCCATGCTTCCTGGGTGCCATGAGCAAGCAGCATCTTCGAGCATGCACTCCTGTTATCACTGGCTGCTTTGCGACAGGTCTGAATGCAGGTGGCCAGCCAACAGTGGACTGAAACCTTTCCAACTACAAGTCAAGTTGAATTGTCCCTTCACGCTGTCCCAGTTAATTCCTCATAGTAACACAAGTTGACTAGCACTCAGGCCTTCTCTCTCATTTTCTCATCTACAAACTTACCAGCTTGAGTAATTAAATATATCAGAGATTATCTTATTCCAAATCTTCTATAATTTGTTCCTAAAACCCGGAGGAAATTAAAACAATGCTCATCAAACAAAGCATCTGTTTCTCAATTCCCAAGTCTCTTTTCTCCCTCTTGGAACTTGGATTGACAATTCATGATTACCTCTTGCTCATGGGTTCCAAGCAATAAAGGGATATGTCTTTTTTTTTGTGGGTCATGGGACTTGAACTCTGGGCCTGTGCACTATCCTTGGGCTCTTCAACTCAAAGTTACTGCCCTACCCTTTGAGCCACAGCCCCACTTCCAATTTTCCAATGATTAATTGGAGATAAGTCTCAGGGTCTTGAGTGCCCAGGCTGACTTTGAACCGAGATCCTCAGATCTCAGTCTCCTGAGTAGCTAGGATTACAGACATAAGCCACCCTGCCCAGCTGGATATGCATTTTCTAGACTTAGATATATAAAAATAGGTTTGATTCATGTATTTGTCATTTTTCATAGTATTAGGAAATGCCTAAGACAATATCTTCCAAGCAGGGAAGATTTATTGGCTCAAGATTTCAGAGGTTTTAGTCCCTTGTGGGTTTGCTTCACTGCTTATGGGCCTGTGGTGAGATAAACCATCATGGTAGCAGAAATATGAGGCCAGAGAGAACAGCTCATATCATGACACTTGAGAAGCAGAGAGCAAGACAAGCAAGGAACCTGGAGAATATATATATATATATATATATATATATATATTCTCTGAAGTTACGACCTCAATAACCTTCCACGAGGCCTCTCTTTCTATTAACCCATTCAGGCAAGATGAATAGATTAATGTACCACAGTCCATGGATGAAGTTAGTGCCTTCATGGTCAAGTTATCTTTGAATAGTTCCACCACCTGGAGACTTTTCGATAGTTCCACCAGAGTTCAACAAAGACTCTTCACTATTCCTACTCAAGCCACAACAATTTAAGATTTCCAAATTTAGTGAATACACATGCAGGATATGAGCAAAATTTGAATTTTAGATGAATAGCATGTGTTCTAAAAAATTCTGGGTACCATGAAATATTTCGGGGCACACTTACACTAAACCTCTTCTACTGATTAATGTAAATTTAAATTTAATTCAGCATTATATATTTTATCTAGTTACCATAGTTTTAATTTTCACAATCTCTCTTCTCCCAATGCAGACATCTTAGAAGACACTTGCAAAAGGGGCAGGATTAATAGTTGTAAGAAGATAGGATTTTTGGAAAGCAGGTAGAAGATAGCTTCTATGGAACATTAAATCAAACACAAACCAAGAGAAAAAATGGAGGATCTGTCTCTTTTCCTTCATTCCTCAATCTGAATAAAACGATATCAGCAAGATTAAAAAAATACAATAAATCAGATGCAAGAAAAAAGCCTAATATGCACATTACAGGAGATTGTTTTCCCTCTGGATAATATTCTTCAATAAAGAGGCCTGCCACTCTAAACAATTTGCTCTTCATCTGAACCCTGGGGCTGGGGCAGTCATTGAATGGACCAATTTATTAAGTGAAGAATGTTATTTTAATTTATCTTGCCCATCTTAGACACAATGGGAAAACTCAAATGCCTTCACAAAACATAGAGCAAATATCAACAAGTATTCCAGGAGCTTGAGGCAGTCAAAGAGCAGTACCAGAGAAAGCAAGCTTAGAACCAAAAGCAATCACATAACTCAATTGCCATCAGTGGCCTGGTGGAGGGGGCTGGCAGGGTAAGCACGGTGTTACAAGCTGAGGCTCAGAAAGCAATGCCTTAAGGACTGGTTCTTAGACATATTAACAGGGCTTACACACTGCTTCAGATTCAAGATGACACTGATTTTCCCTTGAGGTAGAGGGAGCGGTGGTCTGCAGTAATTTCTCTACCCAACAAAATCCTCCTAGAAAGGAACACAGCTACCTTCTGTTACTTCCAATAAATGAATACACTGGAGATTCAACTCGTATTGTAGGAAGGAAGACTAAAGTTTGAACCTATCTAGAATCTTGTCACAATCCATTGTTTGTTCCTCATGTAGGCCCCTTGATCTGCCTCTAAAATTGTCTACACCTCTTTTTTTTTCCCTTCTCTTTGAGGAAGAAATTTAAATATTAAACATTTGGCCAAACTATGAGTGTTAGAATTAGCACATGGATCCTATTTTTTCTACAAGTTAATTATTGTTGTGTAGTTTTTTCATAACAAATTACTTCCAGTTCATTTCATAGGATAAAGTGACCAAACCTTCAAAAGAAGTTTATTTCTCTTTGTACCATAAATTCCCATTGTCTAATAAAAGTTAGATACAAAATCATTTGGTTTTATATACTGAGCAAAGTATATTTAAGAGCTGAATCACTTTTCTATCAGCAAAATAACATATACCTGTAGGTAGCTAGTTAGTTATGACTTTTTGGTAGATGTTAGCTATTAGAAACTAGGGAAATTCTGGAAAAGCTACATAACTTGAGTGGAAAAAAATTAGAAAACCAGTATATTCGAGCTATTACTCAGAAAGGGGGTCTCTAAAGATAGACCTTTAAGGAAAAGATATAGTAAAAGAAAACTACACTGGGTCAGGAGTTTGGCCTAGTGATAGAGTGCTTGCCTAGTATACATAAAGCCCTGAATTAACTCTTTAGTAACACAAACACTGCAAAAGCCAAAAGTGGTGCTGTGGCTCAAGTGGTACAGCACCAGTCTTGAGAAATCTCAAGGACCATGCCAGACCCTGAATTCAAGCCCCTGGACTGGCAAAAAGAGAATAAAAGAAAAAGAAAACTAAATTATATTTTTCCTATACATTTAGACACCAAATTATTATCTGAATCGAGTCTCCACTGTAATTCCATTTGAAAGAATGATTGAAGTCACTTTTGAAAAACTGAGCAACACAAAAGAAAGCAAAACAAACAACAAAAACAACTAATTCTAATGAGTGATAAAGAAGATGACCAAGTTGATTCATAAAATCTTCTTTTCTGCAAGGCACTGATGGCTTATACCTGGACGTTTAGCTACTCAGGAGGTTGAGATCTGAAGAAAGTGGTTCAAAGCCAGACAGGGCAGAAAAGTCCTTGAGACTTTTATCTCTAGTTAACCACTAGAAAGCCAGAAGTCAAGCTTTGGTTTACAGTGGTAGAGTGCTAGTCTTGAACCAAAACAACAAAGTGAAACAAAGCAAAACAAAAAGCTCAGGGACAGTAGCCCAGCTTTAAGTTCAAGCCCCAAGACTAACTTGAAAAAAAAAAGGATTCTTCATTTCAATATAAGACTAAAAAGATCTGCTTTTTCATCTCCAGGTTCTGCCTTGAACTCCAAAGCAGTCCTGTACACCTGCTTGTTGCTTCTTAAACACACAGTCCATTCCATTCCAGACCTTTTATCTTGCTACACCCTCTGCTTGGAACGCCTTTCCTTTGAACTTTCCTACTCTTCTCATGCCTTTATCCAAAAACTTACTCCCTGCTGCACTATCTAAATGATATTATTTGTATATAAAATGACCCCAAAGGCTATTGACTCAAAAAAATGGTACTCATATAGTATCAAATTTGGTACTCTTTAGAGGTGATTGGTTCCTGTGAGTGCTAATCTCAATGGGCTTATCTACTGATGAATGCATCATTGACTGGACTATTAAGAGATTGATTTTAATGGAAGGATTAAGTCAGTAGAGGCATGACTCTGAAGGATTTATTTTGTCCCTAGGACTTTCTTCTCTTTTTATACCACCCCCTAGTAGCCAGGAGAGCACTATATCTTCTCTACCATGATGTTCTTTCTTACTTCAGACTCAGAAACATTGGGCTTACTGTGATCGAAATTAAATTATTTTTCCTTTAAACTGTTTATTACATTATTTTGTCTCATAGTGGAAACAATGTTGGATACAATGTTGAACCAGTTTTCTCCTTCTTCCACTCCAGCCTTGTTATTTGATTTTTATCATTCAATTAGATGGTTTAGCTCTCACTTTAGAGTCAGAAAGATACAATTATATGTCTTTCCTTTTAATCCAGCTCTTTGTCCTTTACTAGAGACACTAATTTTTTCTTTGCTGTCATCAACTTATCTTTCTAGGCCTTCTACTATTTTTTTCCCTTTCCTGATATTGTACATGCATTTTTAAATCAACAAAAACATTCAATGCTGTTTCTTTAAAAATAATAAATAATATTTCATTTTGTTTCCTAATTCTCTGAAGATGTTGCAGTTTTTAAGGTTTTACATTATTTTTACTGATTGAATATTTGCTTCCTGGAATTCATTATGTTGGTTGGTCTGTTTGATGTGTCTTTATATCAGTGGGCTCCTGAAAACACCTCCTTGGATTTGTGTTTAAGTTTCTAGAAATCTTGATTAGATTTTTAGCATTCATTGAGAATCCTAGATTTAAGCAGGGTGTCAGTGGCTTATGGCGATTATGGCTATTCAGGAGATAGAGATCTGAGGATAGTGGTTCAAAGCCACACTGGGAAAGAAAGTCCATGAGACTCTTAACTCCAATAAACCACTCAAAAACCAGAAGTGATGCTGTGCTTTAAGGTGGTAGAGCTTAGTCTTGGGCAAAAAGAGTTCAGGGACAGTGCCCAGGCCATGAGTTCAAGTTTAAGCCCCATAACTGACAAAAAAATCCGATTTGTCACTATACAGACCTCTTTGGTCTATTTAGGATAGGATCCATCCTAAAAAAAGTCTATGAATACCAATGAAAACAAAATTATGATAGGTGTCCAATTTGGCAATACTACATAAAGCATTATCCTATAGAAACAAGAGCTATATAATGAGTAAATATTGTTCTTAATGTACTATGTTATTTCTCATGCCTTTTGTTTTCCCTTGGTTATTCTCATATTGTTACAGTATTTTACCTTGTAATCTGGTAATATTATATATATATATATGTTTATTTATTTATTTATTTTAAACAGGAAAAGGAAAGGGGGGAAACAAGATGAGGGGAGGGGAGAGGTGAAGGGAAATGGGGACAAAAACATGAGAAGGGGTATAAATGTGTGTGAAGTAATTCTTCCTCTATCTGGCAAATATAACTGTAACCCCTCTATTAATTACAATAAAAAAATTTTAAAAGCAGTATCCAATATCCATACAATATGAACGGTTTAATGTTCAGACATTATTTTCTTTCCATCCAAAGATATAAATGATGTAAAGCTCCCAAATGTGGAAATATTACAGAAAGTTGTTTCCACTGCACTTCTTCCTTTCATAGACTCCAGGATATTATTCCTGTTTCAGAAATGGTAATATATAATAATAATGTTAGGATCAATGCTTCTCCAACTATGTCAATAAGAAATTAAATATTTGACACAGTTCATTTCAGGCAACATAATTTTAAATATTTTTGGCCATTATTATACTATTTTGAAGCTAAGGAACTTACAGCAGACATTACATGTAGTCTCCTTTTGTCATTATTTTACTAAAATGGCCAACTTTGACAAGAGTTAAGCTGTTATATACTTACAGCAAATTGCATTGTTTGGGAATTTATACTAAGGACCAACTCGAATCTTCAGCTAGTGAGCTGTGTCACTTTAGAAGTGACATTTCTTCAAGTTTCAGGCTACTTGTATATAAAAATGGACTAATGAGAACTCAATTATCAAAGCAAAGGCAAATACACTGCACATTTAGAAAAGCAACTGGCACATATGAAATTAAAGGCATCATATTGTTGCATTTATTTTATGCACTTATGACAAAGATGAGTTTGGTACTGCAGTTAAAATCCAGAAATGACAGGATTCCCTTACATGAGAATATTTTTGCTAATGTTGGCCTTTAAATTTTCACTTTTATTTTTTGCTGTTTTTCTCCATTTCATTTTCCATCGCCTTCTTTTAAGGTCCTGCTGTTGCTTGCATTATTCTGTAGAGCAGAGGATGTTAGTAGTATAGGTTTCTATTGTATTTTACTTTCAAAGATGTGTTCTCAGACCCAAAATGTAGAATTGAATTTCTCTTTTTTTGTATTGTCAACTTTTCTAAAAGCTTGATTTATTTAACTGTGCACACATGTATTGCAAGAACAAGGCTCTCGCAGTCTTCTTGAGATAATAGAGATCTTTCAACCTCTGCATAATTAACAGGAACTTGGCTGCTTGATATTTACTTATCCTATCGCTACCTCTGCAGCAATAGTGGAGGTAGGAAAGCTTAGGCATTCTGGAGATATTCATGAATTTTGCTGAGGGATTTGGGGTTCAGAGTTAATGGACCAACCCTGAATGCTTGTATCATTTTTCATCTGCTGGAGACAAATTATCATTCTCAATTCCCCCAAGACATCCATGTTGCTACTCTGGCTTCATCTCATGTTAGTAATAGAATAAAAAGCTTATCCTCTGCTTCTGAGAGGAGTGTTTGAGTTCCATTTTGCACATGGAACTCTCTTACCATCTTAGAGTTGGTACTGAAAATTTCTTACTATATTATTTTGATGTTTTTACTGAAGGAAGTAGGTGGCTCAAAATACAAACGCATTTTCATTCCTAAGATGGTTACAAAAATGCCACAGACTGGGGGGGGGGTTACAAAATAAACGTGTATTGTGTTGCACATCTGGATTTGGAAGTCTTCATAGACAAGTGTGATGGAGGGGCCACACTGCCTGAGAAGGCTGAGCTTCTCCTCTTCTAATAGATTCTTAGCTTGTGGTAAAATGACTCAAATTGTTTTTCGGTTCTGAGTGCCCCCTTTAGGTAAAGAAAACAATTGTCAGGGCATATCCTCTCAGTGTGATTTAAGAACTTCAACATGCAAACTGGAGGAAGGGAAGTCACAAATCCACACCTTACACAATTGAGTTCAAAGCTTCCTTTATTAATCAAGTACTCTCTTCTAAGAGTCTGTTTTCAAGATGAGTCTCTAATAGATGAATGCATTTCATAAGATGTTCAAGGATCTCAAAGAACATTAAGTGGTAAGAAATACCATAAGGAACACAGAAATGAAACATACACACACATGTTTATGTACTTATATATATATATATTGCATTACGATGCTTCTGTAAAAGTAGACAATATTATCCTTTCTAGTGGAATATCTGAGATCTACAAGGGTATGATATCAAAGTAATTCAACAACTAAACTGTGCAAAGCATTAGGTTCTTATGTACTATATGTATTAAAAAGCCACAGGCTCCTTGAGTCTATGAAAACTTCTAGACTATTTCCTGAATGAACACCTAAACTTGAGTATAAAATTATGACCCTACTAACATAAATTTGGATAAATTTTCAGCAACTGTTGAAACCTGACATATACATCATAAAAGATGGAATTTAGACTCATGCAGCATTGTACATTCCTGCAAAATTTAGAGTACTGAAAGCTCACCCTTGACCCTGCCAGAGAACTAACTGAGGACAATGAGTAATTAGATTTGGGAGGGGGTAAAAAAAACATTTTACATATAGTAAAGGAAACTTTATTTGGGAAACAATGTGCTTCATTGAACTATATTTCAGTACAGATTGGATTGCAAAAACAAAAACAAAAACATGTTTGTGCCTAACAGAGTTAGTCACAGAGCTGCTTCCCCAAAATTCTTTGTTAAATGATTAAAAATGATGTAATAAGAAATCCATATTTGTCCTGTTTCAATTTTTTGCCATAAGCACCATTTACTATTAATTCAGTTAGAACTAGTGACTAAGAAGAAATAAAGAAGGGAACAGTTGAAGAGAGAAGGGTAGGGGGAAAAGAAGAAGAAGAGAAAACAGGATAAAGGGGAGATAGCAATTTTCCTTTTCTCTTTAGCACACTAGCCTGCTTCTTGAGAGTTTGTCCTAATTAAAATGCATTTGCTCCCTTCGACAGACTTTGAAATGGCTTTCAAAAATTCAACACATGCACTTAATGTAAAATAAATGATTAGCTAAAAGAAGGAAAAAATCCGAGAGGCTGAGTCATGACAAGAAGTCTCAAATCCTATTGGCTTATTTTGATTGCATTTGCAATACCTGATGAAAATGTGCAAATCAGCCCGTCTGCATGAATCAGGCTTCCTGTTGATTGTGTGGCAGAGTTGCCAGGCACACAACACATTTGTTTTCCAGCACTGCATGATGAACTCACAGTGTTTTACCTCCAGGTCCGAAAGTCCTTAATTTGTTCTTTGAGGAACAGTCTGCTTTCATCAAGAGGCATGCTTTACTTGATCAAGCAAAGCTACAGAGAGTGGCATTAAAGAAACAGAATCTCAAGTTAAGATTAACAAGAGAGCATGTGCCCAGTATCCACAAAACCATAGCAATTGTTACCTTCAAATTTAACATATTAAGTTTTGATAGCATTCTCCAGGGAGAAGAAACAGAAGCAATGTGGGGTAAGAGGGATAATAATGATGAATTTATGCTGTTAATTAATAGCGATTGCATAAAGGAAGTAATCTTAATCACTGGGGAAGGTACAACACATTTTTTGTATATTTGTTTGTTTGTTGAGCCAGCACTATGGTTTGAAATCAGGGTCTTGAGCTCTTGCTTGACTTTTATTGGTCAAGATTGGCACTTTCCTATTGGAGCCATACCTTTGTTTTCAGGGTACAACATACTTAAAATAAACTTTTTGGTAGAATATCATTTTTTAAAAACCATTCTAATTTTGCTAAATCCACTTTACATGTGTAAGAGGACAAGAGTCATGTAGGCATGATAAGTATTGCTTTTCAAATTGGCAGTAAATTTCCATGCATTATTAGCCTGTTGCCAAAAACCGTGCTACTTCCACCACCTACAGGCATGACAGGTAGGCAAAAAAAATATGGCAGCTGCTCAACCTCTCTCTTCAGAGCCTCCATTCCAGAATGAATTAGTCTTGCCAGGTGATTGTGATGATGGTGAGATTCTGAGACTCGAATAAAGGGAAAATAAAAGCGGTCCATACTGTTCTCAGCATTGGGACAGGTGTTTAGAATATAAATATAGATCAGAATTAGAGGTTCACAAGGGAAGAGAATCAAGAAATGCAGAGAAAATCTGAAGACTGAGGAAGCATAAAGGGCTAACAACAACAAAAAAAGCAGATGACCTAATACCCAATTTAAACCCGGAAAGAGAACAGTGCATGTATAAACACCTTTACCATTGCACTAGATCTATCAACAATGTTGAACTATCAACATTGGGAAAAACTATCAAAGAGTGGAGAAGTGACCCTGGACTGAAGCAAAAAACCTACAGCAGAGATGTCAGGATAAACACTCATGGTGACTCTTAAGGTCAAAAACAAGAGAAAGGGTAGCAATTCACCTTAAGTAATTCACCTTCTATCTGCAAATATAATGTAACCCTTCTATTAAATATAATAAGAAATATATTCTAAAAAAGAAAAAAAAGGTCAGAAATTGAGATCACCATCTGAGCTGACATTAAGAGATACAGTGGGGCCCAGAAGAGATCCACTGCAGACTCTCTCTCTGTGTCTCTTTCTGTCTCTATCTATTCTCTTTTCCTTTTCCTCTCTGTCTCTATTTGAATTCATATCATTTTCTCTCTCTATTTGTGAGTATGGGTATGCTTATCATTTATTATGTAGAAATAACTAAATGAGAATTTGAATCTAAATCTCAAATTCAGGTGCCTAACATTTCTTTTTTAAGTTTCTTCAGATGTAAACATTGCCTACTCTTGCCAGAACCACAGTGTGCTCCACTGCCAAGGGGATTTTTTTCTCCTTTCTACCCTACAAAGCAGTTCTGACAGCCAACTTCAAGACTATGAAAGGCATTGGTAGATAACCCCAGTTTTTACTTACTGTAATATGAGCAGTGACAGTGGGCTTGCATACATCTCTGGACTCACTAGGTGCTCACTCTCATGAACTGTTTTTTTTTTCTCTCTCTCATAACCACTCTGCAAACGGATTTACTGATCCCATTGAAGAACAGTAAAACAAAACCCTCAGAAGCTGAGTTCCAAAATCGCACACAGCCAAGGAAACACTTCCCTGAGAGCAATGATTCTTTCCCATACAGACATTCATTTCAACCACAAAAGCAGAAGTCAGCGAATCTGCAACAGCCTTAGTTTCTCCTACTCCATTTTTGCTTCTGATCAGAGGGAGGTGATATGGTCCAGGGTTAGTAATTCAGTCTTTCTATAAGCAAATTAAAAGGCCATTTAACAAAATGAATACCAGCCAGCTGCAACATGACTTGACTGCCAGGGTGAGGAGAGGATGGAGAACCATGAGAGGGGCCTGGATGAACAGAAAGAGGAATAATGTATGCGTGCACTAATAAGATTTAGTTCACAGACACAGAAATGGGATTGGAATACATGACAAGGCAGTTAAGAGAAGGGGCAGAGAGGAAAGGAAGAAGTAGTGGAAAGGATGACACTGATGCAGCTGCTGTGTACACACAGATGCATATGCTCAATTGTAACCCCTTGGTATAATTCCTTGAAGATAATAGTACATGAGATAAATAGTATTTTTTAGAAAAGAAAACATCTAGAGGTATGATATTGGACTCAGACTAAGAAGGGATTATGTATGAAAGTTGCAAACAGAGCTCCACGCATGCTGGGCAATTCCTTGGCACAACATTTTTTAATCAGAAATTATAGATTCATAATATGCTAATGAACATTCACACACACAGTATGCCCTAGAAAGACTCTGTGGAGAAAAACACTACACTTCCATTCAGTTCTGAGCAATCTACCAAGTGAGATCATACCTTGGTTCAGCTCATCATACATCAAATGGCATTGTATTAAAATTAGCTTCCTTTTTCTTTCTCTTTTTTCTTCTTTCCTTCCTTCCTTCCTTCCTTCCTTCCTTCCTTCCTTCCTTCCTTCTTTCCTTCTCTCCTCCTCTCTTTTATTTCCTTCCTTTCTTTCTTTCTCTGGGCCCATCTTAGGGTTTGAACTCAGGACCTGTGTATTATCACTGAGCTTTACTTGCTCAAGGATAACATTCTACCACTTGATTCATAGCTTCTTTTCCAATATTTTTAGTAGTTAATTGGAGATAAGAGTCTCAAAAACTTTCATACCCAGTCTAGCCTCAAATCATGATTCTCAGATCTCAGCTCCCTGAGTAGCTGAGTAGCTAGGATTATAGATGTGAGCAAACAACATTTGCCTGGAGAATTAGCTTTCTTTAAAAGACATACACATATACACCAATTATAAACAGTATTTCAAATTGCATAATATAAAATCATAGCCAGAGAAGAATGGGATCTTTATACAAGATTGTGAAGCTCACCCCCTCCCCAAATGTAAGTATATGCAAAAGCTCAACAAATCACAATAAATTAGGGAAATTTCATTCTTGCTTAAGTTCACAGTCAATCACAACTTTTTGGGAATGCCAGTTCCCAGAGGACATGCAATCAATAATGATTACTAGGATAATAAGCACATAACACCCTCTCAATACATGCTATAGCCAGGTTGATGTCCTATTCAGAGTAACAGCTGTAACTGTCAATGGGGTTTACATAAGTGTGTGTGTGTGTGTGTGTTGCGGTGGGGGGGACAACTATCTAGTCTAGTCTCTCTAGTCCTTCTTCCCCAGAGTAATAGCAGTTCAAAAGAATACATCAAACTATTCACTATTACTATTTCACTAATTGCCACCCTATGTTACTTTGTCAAGTGATGGGAGAAAACCCCAAACTAGTAAAGGATTGACCACTGTTAGCATGGGCCTCCCCACTCCTTCTAGTACCCCCTACAGAGCAGCAGTATGATCTTGGTGCAGTGTGATCACCTTTTCCTTTTCCATCTTTCTCTTTCTAGTATTAAAATAGATTGAGTTACTTGTCAACTTGAATCTATACAACCGGTCCCCTGTTTCTCATCCGTCCTTCGGAGGAAATCATTTTGTGTCAGGCTAACACATGGGGCACTAATGTCCATGTGGATCTAGAGGTATGTCTTGTCTACAAGATCACCCAGAAATAGAGTTTTTACTGCAAATAGTATGTTGCAGTTCCCTTTATCTGTACAAGAGACATTTGAAAGAATCCCAGTAGATGCCTTGCAATCAAAGCACAAACACACACACACACACACACACACACACACACACACATGCACACATGCTAGCTTCTATTTATATATACTAATTTTCCCTTGTAAGTGTATCCTTAGGATTAGTTCTTTTCTATAAATTAGATATAATTTGAGAGTTATAGCAAGAGAATACAGAATAGTAGAACAATTATAAAAATAGACTGAAATAAATTTTCTGACATTAATACTCTTGAATCGAAACCTATTATTAAGTAAACTAAGGTAAACAAAGGCTATTATATGAAGAAATCTGGTAACCAACATGGCTACCAAGGGACTGATAGGCAGGAAATATGTATCATGGATACACTGGACAAGGAGATGATGCTTTGTATCTAAGTGGAATAGAGCAGAAAAGAATGCATAAAAGTGTTTTGAATAACACACACCTGTGTGCTAGTAAAAATTTATAATTGTTTTTTACTTCTGAAATGATAAGTTTAACATCTGTATAGCTGAAACCATGGGAAGCAAAACTTCAGATAAGCATAGAGAACTACTTGCATGTGTAGAGATGGGAGCCTTTCTGAAAATGGGAGAGCACCACCTAGCAAGCACAAAGCCCTGAGTTCAAGCAATAAGAAAAAACAAATCAAGGAAGTGGTAAGTCCACTTGATTTACTGAATAATGTTTTGCCAGGTTATTCATGGTTGATCACATGTAATTCAGTTATGTAAGTAGAGAGGTAGACTATAGATACCTACAACACACATGCATGCATGCATGCATGCATACATACATGCACACATACATACATACACAAATATATAAAATCCACATTCAAATTCCACTTCATTTACCTATAGACAGCAAGAAAATGGATCTATACTTATGAATGCAAATACACACACACACACACACACACACACATACACACACACAGGCACACACAAAGCTGGCATTGCCCTTGTGCAATAAATATCACATGTGCTTTCAATGTGTTACTGGTTAAGTAATTGGAAAGTGAAGATGAAGATTTCATTGCAATATATTCTGTATCCATACATCATTACTAAAGAACAAGAATTCAGTTAGACAAGAATAGTTGATACTGTATTACTATTTTAATGATCTTTTTGATAATAGTACAAAAATCATCATCCTATTTGACTAGTGGAGGGATGTAAGATAGCACAAACCCTCCATAGTTTCTATTTTCTGGTAGTATTTCTAAAAGGAAAGAGATTCAGAATCTTATCTGTTTGTGTAACTCTGGGGATTTAATTTTGTATGTTGTGGATGCACTAAGTAAAAGCGAAGTAGCTTGAATTAATGATAGTGCTGAAGTCAATGTTATCTTACTTCCTGAGTGTTCAGTTCCTCACACTAGACTAATAAAATGTTGCCTAGAAGCAGTCATTAGAGAAAGTACTAAATAAGAATGTAAATAAGAATGAGTCACAATTTGTAGTGTATTGATTGTTTTAAGGGAATATTTCAAAGTACAATTTACATAAACTAATTAAAGAGAACCCCAACCAACTTCTTTATAACGATAAAATCAAGCCACAGGCTCCAAAAACTAGGGACTAGTAGTCAAACAAAAGTTTGTAGGAATTTACATAAAAATGTGTCATTATGATAAATGCTCTACTTTCTCGAGTCTAGTACAGTATGTGTTCTACCAGTTTGGAGAGATAAGAGAAACAGAGTCAATTCTCTACATGTAGATATAGATACATAACTATACTTTGTTAGTACTTAGCACAGAAGACATAAATGAATTTTGTGTAACTGCTCCTGCTCACTAGAGTCTGCAAGAATCTTACAAAGCTTGAAACTTAGAACTTCACACACAAAGAAAAAACAACACCAACATGCTAATCACACAAAAAAATGATCCCTCTGGAAATAAAATGAAGTAATAATAAATTGTCATGCCAATTTTAAATATATTTGGATTTGTGGAAGACAAAATTGACTTAATAGACAAATACTTTTGACAATTATGTTCATATGAGAGTTACAGCCTGATGCATAGATTCCTAGTAGGCTAGAGATGAAAAGCAAATTAATCCAGAACCAAAACGGAATCTTACTTATCAGATATCATGGCAGGTAAGGCTTAGAAATAAGGGTGTATCCATTCCAGGGTATTAATAATAAAGACTAAAACCATCATTAAATTTTAGGAAACAATGAACTTGAGTTCTGTAATGAGCCACGTCCCATGCAGACAGCAATAGGTGGTAAGAGCTGTGATTACATTGATTCCAGATAATTGACTGCTGATTCTATGGAAGTAGTTTGTGAACTCATATAAGAAGACAGGTTTCTGCACTAGAATTAACTCCAAATGGAACAAAGACCTCAAGGTAAAAGCTGACACACTGAAAACTTTACAAGAAGGAATAGGAGATACACTAGGCCTCCTTGGCACAGGTCGAAACTTTCTTAATAAGGACCAAGAATCACAACAAATCAGAGAAAGGCTGGATAAGTGGGACTGCATTAAATTGCAGAGCTTTTGTATGGCAAAGGACATAGCTAGTAAATTAATTAGGAAGCCTACAGAATGGAAAAAGATCTTCAGCAACCATACAACAGACAAAGGCCTCATATCTAAAATATATCAACAACTCAAAAAATTGAATCACTCCAAAACTAATCTCCAAAGTAACAAACATCCCATTAAAACATGGGCCAATGACTTAAAGAGAGTCTTCTCTGAAGAAGAAATAAAAATGGCCTATAGACACATGAGGAAATGCTCAACATCTCTGGTCATAAAAGAAATGCAAATCAAAACAACTCTAAGATTCCACCTCACTCCAGTTAGAAAGGCCAGGATCAAGAAAACTAACAACAACCGGGATGTGGCCCGGACGGATCACTACTACACTGTTGGTGGGAGTGCAAACTCATTAAACCACTATGGACAGCAATATGGAAGTTCCTCAAAAGGCTAAACATAGAGCTCCCCTATGACCCAGCAATTCCACTACTAGGCATTTACCCAATTGTCCAGAATCAAGGACATACTAAATCCACTAGCATAATGATGTTCATTGCAGCACTATTTATCATAGCAAAGATATGGAACCAACTCAGATATCCCTCAGTTGATGAGTGAATCAACAAGATGTGGTATTTGTACACAATGGAATTCTATGGTGCTGTCAGAAAGAATGACATAACCCCATTTGTTAGGAAATGGAAAGACTTAGAAAAAATCATATTAAGTGAAGTAAGCCAGACTCAAAGAAACATAGGCTCAATGGTTTCCCTCATTTGTCATAATCAGTAGAAACCTTGGGCTCTGCTAGCAGAGATTTGCAATAGAGCAAAACCTAGATACATAAGACCATATAGTATGACGCTAAATGAAAGGACCTTTAGGATATAGAAAGAAAAGCCATATAATGAGTGATTGTTGTCCTTAATGTACTATGTTATCTCTCACCTCTTTTGCTGTCCCTTGGTTATCTCATATTGTTACAGTATCTCACTTTGTTATCTGATATAATGGATATATTTGTATTGGTTATTGAAATTGGATAGGAAAGGGGGAAAACAAGATGAGGGGTGCATGTCGGGGGGAGGGAAATGGGGACCAAGACATGAGAAAGGGTATCAATGTATGTGAAGTAATGCACATTCTATCTGGCAAATATAATGTAACCCTTCTATTAATTACAATAAAAAATATATGGAAAAAAAGAAGACAGGTTTCTTGTTTTGTTTTATTTCCAGTAAGAATCAACTCTGTATTTTTAGTTAGTAAAACTCACTAACTTATTTGGTTATTTATTTTTACTAGCAACAAAATTCCTCCACTTTGATTTCTTGATAATTTTTAACATAAGCCTCAGAGAATCAAACTGTACTCAGCCTCCAGGCCCACAACACCAAAGACACAATAAGTAATATAATTAGCTCTGTCTGATAAATATTCAGAAGTTGGATCTCCAGGAGAATAGGCTACCTGGATTGTTTCTCTAAAAGGATTTGGTCAAATGATTTTGGTTGCTCTATGATTTTTCCTTACTGAGAAAGAACCGCAGTTGCTACCATAGCAAATTCTATTTCTATCTTCTTGTTCACCAATGTTACAGAATCATCAGTAAAAATGATATGTGATATTGTGGGCAAATAATATCATCGGCTGGAATGAATTCAAATGCAATGAGTAGAACCAAGGAGGAAAGTGTGAAAACCTATTCAATGGAGCTAGTCAATGGACTTCTGCTGAGATGGAAAAGAAGGAAGTCAGGCTATATTAACATGAACTCTGGTCAGATTGCCAGTGACATGGATGCTTGAGTTACGGAGGAGTGTTTGAGTCTACCAGCCCTTTTGAAACTGATATTTAACGAAGCTTTCTGAAAACATCACATATGGTATGTATCAACCTATGACACGTGGCCAACAACAATGCACACAAATTTAACTTGGGAAGTCAGATATAAAGGGCCTATGAAGCTATTAACGATGTGCGCTATTTCACTGTAGCAACAATCTACAAGTAATTAGGCACGATATGGTCAGTGGATAGTTTTACCACCACTATGGCTGAGGTCATAAGTTAAGTCCAGAGATTTAAAGGATGGAAGGGGATGATGTAGGTGTTGGAAAGTGCTGGAAAGAGGTCTTCTAATCGACTTGATATCTATGTAACATTAGTTACATAGATATGAGAAGTCCCATAGAATATGAAGCTCATGACTGTTATGGGAGGTGTTTTCCCTGAAGAAAGAAGTCAACAGAGGCTATGGGAGTTATGTCACCCAACAGAATTGGTTACAGTCAGTAACAGCCTGGCAGGAAGCACAGAGAGTGATGATGTCCATGCTACAATTAAAGTCTTTCCATCAAGAGACTTCTGTCCTCCTCGAAACAGTCACAATGAGAAAGTCTGTAAGAGTGTACCACATTACAATTTGAAACTGAGATGTATTCCAAAGTCTCCCCCTTCCCTCTTCCTCCCTCTCTTCCTGCCTCCCTCCCTTCCTTCCTCCCTCTCTCTGTCTCTCTGTCTCTCTGTCTCTGTCTCTTTCTGTCTCTCTCTTTGTCTCTCTCTGTGTCTCTCTTTCTCTGTCTCTCTCTGTCTCTGTCTCTCTCTGTCTCTGTCTCTGTCTCTGTGTGTGTGTGTGTGTGTGTGTGTGTGTGTGTGTGTGTGTGTGTGTGTTTTCCTGGGATATCATGAGATGAAGAGCCTCCTATACAACATACCTATTTTGCCATGAGTTCTGTCTGTCTGATCACAAGCCTAGAAATTAGATACAAGAGAATCAAGTGACCCCTGAAAAAGAGGAGTCAAATAAAATGTTCCTTCCTTAATTTCATCAAGTATTTCATTGCAGCAATACAAATTTCATCAACACACAGAGATACTGACTGCAAAACACAAAACAACTCAAAACCTAAAAGCAAACAACAAAAAGAAAAAAATGTGCTAAAGACAATTACCATTATGGCTTAGAAAATGAGCTTAGCATTAAATAAGAGATAATAATAACAAGTATGGCCAGTTGATTTTAAAAGGAACAAGGAGAATACTGCATCTAAAACATGAAGTCCAAGTAGTTATTACACTCTGCTCTGAAAGGAGCTCCCATTTCTGGAGAGATTTTAAGTGAATTTTCATATTGGGCTGAAGCATTCAGTTCTAGAGCATGCTATCTCTAATCTTATGTTGCCCAGGGGAACTTTCTGTGATGAGATAAGCGCTTTGTGTCTGTTATGTCCACTCTGCTAATCTCACTTGGGCACAGAGTACTTGAAATGTGAAACTGAGAAAGTGAACTTTCACTATATTTAATTTAAATTAATCAAAAGTTAAATTCAAATGATCACACAAAGCAAGAAACAAAAATATCAAACAGTACAACTCTAGAGAACAGGGAATTATGATAAATTTTAAGCAAGGAATGCCAAAAGAAAACCTGGGTTATTAAATTCATAAATTGGTAATAGTATTTAGGGAATTGATGCTGTATTGAATTTATAGTTGACTTAGGGGAATTGATACAGTTAAAATAATGCTCTTCCTATCTGGAGCATGCTGAATTGATGAGTTTTCTAAGGATGTTTAATGCTTATACTTCTTTCAACAGGCTGTTGTATATGTATAACAATGGAGTTCATTGTAATAATAAAAAGTGCAGAAACACAAAGTTCACCAAAATGTAAAGTGGATGGAGAATCATAATGCAGTAAAAGGGAAAGAATGGTAGCTGTCTCACCGATTATGAATAATGTGAGATAAATAAAGTGAGACACATAATGAAGCACTTAGGAAAGATACAAGAGCAGCTTAAGAAGTGTGGTGTGTCTAAGATAGCACAACAATCCAAGCAGAGATGTAAGCGCTGGCTTCTAGGCACAGGAAAGTCTTAGAAATGTTTTCCTTTGCAAATCAGCACAATGTTTTCCTCTGTGGAAAGAAGGCCTCTGGGTGCTACATGAGTGATTTCTAAGGTGATTATTAGTCTGGTTATTTGTCAGGCCCTTCATAATCATTCATTGAGCTGGGAGTGAATATTTTACATACTCTCCAAAATGTGCATCACAGTAACATCAGAATAAGGTTAACAGAAAATATATACAAAGTAAGACATAATTGAAAATCATCCCAATTAAAATAGAGGTGACATCTGTAATATAGGTAGAGGAGAGGTGGATAGATAGATAGATAGATAGATAGATAGATAGAAGATAGATAGATGCAAATTTCCTGTAGCTCGTCCTATTCAAGAAACACAGCCAGAGTGCCTCAAAAGGCTAAACACAGAACTCCCCTATGACCCAGCAATTCCATTACTTGGCATTTACCCAACCATCCAGAATCTAGGGCATACTAAATCCACTAGCACAACAATGTTCATTGCAGCATTATTCACCATAGCAAATATATGGAACCAACCTAGATGTCCCTCAGTTGATGAGTGGATCAACAAGTTGTGGTATTTGTACACAATGGAATTCTATGCTGCTGTCAGAAAAAACGACATTGACCCATTTGTTAGAAAATGGAAAGACTTAGAAAAAATCATATTAAGTGAAGTAAGCCAGACTCAAAGGAACTTAGGCTCAATGGTTTCCCTCATTTGTCATAACCAGTAGAAACCTTGGGCTCTACTAACAGAGATCTGCAATAGAGCAAAACCTTGATACATAAGGCCATATAGTATGAAGCTAATTGAAAGGACCTCCAGGATATTGAAACAAAAGCCATATAACGAATGATTGTTGTCCTTAATGTACTATGTTATCTCTCATCTCCTTTGCTGTCCCTTGGTTATCTCATATTGTTACAGTACCTCACTTTGTTATCTGATATATTGAATTTATTTGTATTTGATTATTAGAAATTTGATAGGGAATGGGGGAAAACCAAGATGGGGTGGGGGGGGAGGGTAATGGGTACCAAGACATGACATGCGAAAGGGTATCAATGTATGTGAATTAATGCACCTTCTATATGGCAAATATCATGTAACCCTTTTATTAATTACAATAAAAAAATAAAAAAAGAAACACAGCCAGGTTCTTTCCTCCAAACCACTAAATCTAGGCTCACTTTGTGACTTATTTTAAATCCAAAATATTAAACCTACTTTTCATTTATATATCTCAGAATATGTCCTATGCATCATTGCACAACAAAAAGAAAACCTTACATTCATCTGCTTAAAAATGTTTTTTTTTTCCTTACAGGAATCCATAGTATCTCTCGATTCATTCCTGTACCACCGTTAATAAACTAAGATTTCCTGGTTAGGAGTCAACAGCCAAAGGCTGAGGCACCAGGGAACAGCAGTCACAGGAGGCAACTTGAAATCTCTTTATTCCCCTGCCCCCACTAATGGGTTTATGATGATTAAGTTGGAAAAGGCTCCCCAGAAAGGTGATGTTTTGACAAAATGAGCTTGGTTGTTTGCAGCAGTTCTGTAGTGGGGGCCTTGTGTGTCTCTCAGTAATGCAGATAGAACTTCATGATATATTTAAATCCTTTTTCCGCAAACATTTCCCTGATTTGTTGCCAGGCCGTCACTGAATTTAGTAATCCAGACAGATTACCAGAGGGGGCCTATTTTTAGGGTCCTTCTGTTGCTGTGGCAGGAGCAGCTGATCGGATTATGTGTCTATCCTACCCATGTAAAATGCATTGAGGCTTCAAGAGAAACCTTCACTCCACTCCTGTAATTACAATGTCAGGCTCGTGGCTGGATATTTCTCTCTGAATTTATTTTGCAGCTCCGTTGTGGCCGATTCATTATTTAACTCATGAGATGGTGTGTTGTCTTTTAACTTCGCTCTGTGCCTTTGAAACAAGCTCAGTATTGTGGGTATGGGTATGCTGGGCTGGGGGGGTTGGTGGGGGGTGTAAGCTGGACTACAGTCATGCCTGCTGTGGGTCACAGATGACATACATAATTTCTCTGATTCTCAGGGCAGAAAAATAAGTAACCTAGGCTTTGCTTTCTCCACTAAACAACAATACCTCCACCTAGTGGCTACCGTGAATTAATCGTGCTATTATTTCTTCACTCATTATCGTGACACATGAGCAGTGCTTATATATTTTCCTCAAGATGTAATCTTTGTTTCACCTTCACAATGGAAATGTTTCATTCATCAAATCACCCTGGACCCATTCTGTAATCTTTACAAGTGAACAATGCCACACCACCACCAACCACTTGGTTCATATGAAGATAGAGTTGCCTGATATCTAGATGCACAAAATGTGTCTCTCCAAATTATTTGATGAGTTTCTTTTTTTTTCTTTTTCTTTTTTTTTTTACAATGAGGAAGGCAGATAGAAATTGTAATAAAATATCAAGTTGAATTAATCTTGTCTGGAAAGCCTTTGCCTTTGTCTGAAAAGTAAATTACCCAACAAACTTCTCTTGGGGGCTGGGAGTTTGGCCTAGTGGTAGAGTGCTTGCCTACCATGCATGAAGACCCAGTTCTATTCCTCAGTATCACCTACATAGAAAAAAGCCAGAAGTGGTGCTGAGGCTCAAGTGGTAGAGTCCTAGCCTTGAAAAAGCCCAAAGATAGTATTCAGGCCCTGAGTTCAAGGCCCCGGACTGGCATAAAAATCAAAACAAAACAAATCAAACAAAAAAACAAACACTTCTCTTGTCCCACACAAGGATCTTTCATAAATTTTATACCTGTGTCATCCAAGTAAGATTGCACATATTATACTCAGTTAATCAAGTTAACTTTTTTTCCTTAAAGAAGCAAAGGATAAAGCAGAATGTTAAACGTTTCCCTGAGGGAGGAGGTTTTTGTTGTTGTTGGTGGTGGTGGTGGTTTTCTCTATCATAACATTGCAACTTCAATCTAAAGGCTCTGGCAATATGAAGTCAGTCATTTTAAGCACTTTTGCAAACATTCTCAATTAAACCGCTGTTTAATTCAAGGAGGACGATGGTTTTAAATAAGGTTCCAGCTCATAACCAGCTTTACAGCTTGCCCAAAGAAATCTGTTTACATTGATGCAAACGCAATCAGAAACAAGGCAGTGCAGGTGACCCCCTAAACACAGTTGCCACCAGGGGGCAGCACGAGCATAGGCTCAACAAGCTTTGCAGCCAAGTCTGAACCCTAGCTTTGTGGTGTCAGGGGAATGTGGGATTTCCAACTGCCAATCAATCAAGCATGTGTAAAGCCTTTTGCTTGTTCGTTCTTTCTTTCTTTCTTTCTTTCTTTCTTTCTTTCTTTCTTTCTTTCTTTCTTTCTTTCTTTCTTTCTTTCTTTCTTTCTTTTTGGGAAGTGCTGTTTTGGCATCTGACTGCTTAAGAATTTCAATGACTCTGTAGCCTTGCTAAATCTTTTCTCCAGCTCATACCAAAGTCCAGTGAGTGGCTTGTTGTCCCCACCTTCCTTTCCTGTGTCCCTCGCTTCCCTTTTCTTTTCCAGCTTTCTGTTTCGCCTCCGCTTTTCATCTTTCTTTCTTCCTTATATTTCCTTTATCCACATTTCAGTCTCTTTCTTGTCTTTCCTTTTCCCCGCCCATCAGTCTCCCAATTCTCTTTCTTGTCTCCTTACACTAATACCGCTAGCAACAAAAACAGCACCAACTGGGTTACAATGAAAAATAATTGCGTTTAAAAAAACGTGACAGAGCCAGTGGCTCCGGTCTGTTATATACCTAGGATGCTGAGATCTGAAGATCAAGGTTTGAAGCTAGCCAAGGGCACACCAATCCCAGAGACTTTTATCTCTAAGTATAAGCAATAAGATAGACCTGGAAGTGCTACTCAAGTAGTAGAGCACCAGTCTTGTGCATAAAAACCAAGTGAGAGAACAGGCCCTGGATTCAAGCCTCGGAACCTCTACTACACCTTAAAAAAAAAATACTATTCAATGTTTTAACAAAACTGGATGTAAAAACTGTGGCAGAAAAAAGAAAATATTAAAATTGGAATATCTGAAGTAAGGATATACTGGGGAATTGCAATTATTACAGAAGCTCCAAATAATGGTACAATTAAGAAACTTTTATGGGAAATAGTGGCGTCATACAGATTAAGAATGGTAGCCTCTTTATCTTTTCATATATAATTTCTGGAGTTAACCAACTAGTAGATAGATCATGTGCTTAGCAGGAAATATAGGGTCTATGTAACAGAATAATGTGAATTTTTCATGTGCATTAATGCCAAGAATAAATGTAAAGAGAATATGTAATTTCCTGATAGAGTGTACATCTTCAGAATCCCTGAATGGTTAAGACTTAAAGATTCAGAGTAACTAAATAATTACGTCAATCCATATGACATCAGTAGGCACATCAACAGTAAGTTGTACCTTGGCAATTTAGTTTTCAGGGACCTTCTTATTTCTCCCTACTGTGTCAAATAGACCTAGCTCCATGCTAATTGTCATAGCATTCAGAAATATCTGTATTTTTAAGGTGACTTTAAACAAAATAAAACCAAGAGCCCAATGGTAGAATACTGCAAGAGAAAAATTTTATCATATTTAAAAGCAAGAAGCAGTCCCTGAGAATGCTTTGATTCCACATTGTTATGTTCTACATACAGTAATTGATTCTGACTGCTAGTTACAGCTGTTAAAACTCAGTAGCGTGCTGGTCTGATGACTGGTAATCCATGTCTGCAGTTTTAAGACCCAGTTGCCAAATTAAGGACAATCTCAAGTTCAAGAACAGCCTGGTGACTACACTGTGAGACCGTATACCAGAAAAACAAATACCACAATGTTTTCTTTGGCTTGTTTTTATCCTCAAGTGTAATCAACCTCACCACCTTTCTTTTTGCTGTCAGTAGAAAGGAGGAGACTGGTTTGTGGTCAATAAGCTTTTCAGTTTCTCACAGGCTTATTTTCCTTGACAGCCTCCAAGTTCACTTTCATAGGGGAAGGGCAGATGCAAAGAACAGTGCTGGTTTACCCTAAATTAAGTGGACAATAGCTGAGTAAAGTTGGGGGTCTGTCAGTCAATGCTCACACATTAGCTTGAAAGGGCATCAGACAGCAAATAGGAGATGATACCACAGCCCAACCACCCGATCCTAGCTAATAATGCCATTTAGAAAGCATTCCAAGGACACAGAACTTGGGGGATGGGAGGGAAAGAAGAAGAAAGATTGGATCATGTACCTGGAAAAAAATAAAAAATAAATTTCACCGAAGGAGAGTTATAGAACACAACTAAGGGAAAGAACCATAAATGGTTAGCTGTGTTTTTTTTAAATTATTAATAAGATCACTACTAGTTTTTTGAGACCATTCCAACATTCCAGTATTAATGAAAGTGAAGAAGAGAGCACTAGAATAGAGGCATATACTCTTTTAGGAAATATGGAAAGAATAGAACAGGAGTGCTTCATGTGATTTATAAAACATTGGGCTTCATTGATCATATGCAATGAAATAGACAGTGGTAGCCTTCCCCTCTTTTCCATAAAATTAAGAAGTAAGTGAAATAATTACTCTATATTTCCATACTTTATTTCTAATACATGCTTTTCACAGAATTTTAAACACATTTAAAAGTTTAGTTACATTAAAAATCTGTGTGTCTCTAGGAAAACCTTACAAAGATTCAGAATAGTCTTTTTAGTTCTATCCCACTTCAGGATATAAATTGAACAGTCCATTCATTTAAGGGAGAGTTTTAAAATACTGCCACTAGATGACAGCAATGCTCAAAAATTGGAGAAAATCAGAGACAAACATTTTCTATCCCGAGTAAACATTTTAAAATAAATTATGAAATTAGATGCTTGAAATAAACATAGATAGGACATTATTGAAGTTTAGAGATGACATATGTATGAAAAACATCTACTGGCATACCAATAGTACTTATAACATCAATTCTCTTGAGAAAATAATGGAAATATTGAAGCCAAAGAGTTAAAAATCAAAATTAATTGAATGGCTTTTTGTAGTACAGTTGAACCCCCTATGATGTCCTTTGAACAAATTTTCAAGTTTTATATACCAATATGAAAATCATCCCCAAAATATCATGACTCAATTCTGGGCTTTCTGTCAGAACATAAGAAGGTTCTCCAAGGAGTGATAATATGGGGGTTCTGTTTTTATTTAGTTATTTGGTATTCTTCATTGTAACACTGTCTTTGCCTTTCTGGTACAATTGTTCAGAATAAGAAAAAAATATTAAGATGGTACATAAATGATCTCACATAATAATTGTATGTTAATTCATGTAATGGCAGTTTTACATTTTACTAAAAAATAAGTACAGTTCTTCGTGTGTGTGTGTGTGTGTGTGTGTGTGTGTGCGTGCCAGCATTTTATTTTTAAAAGGCTGCAGCACTCATTGCTATCAAAGATGAATGCAATAATTGGATACTGGAGTTGTTGCCTGTGCAATATAAACAGCACCACAAGAGCATTTTGGTCAGGGGAAGCCAGAATGCACCATGGATGTGCATTCCATACCAAAGAAGAACCCTGGAAGTAGGCTTCATGCTGAGTGCAGGGGACCAGAAGCTCCTCCCCTCCCTGCCATTCACATGGTCTTCCCCTACACATCCTCCAAAACTCACCTGTTAGTTCCCAGCAGGGGCAATGTCCGCAGTACCTGCTGGTTCCAGAAGCCGTAGGAGTTCTCTTACTTTAGTGTTGTGTAATCCAGACCCTAATATTAATGGATCTTTTTCATAAATACAGCGAATGCATAATTGAGAGATGGCAAACTGCAAATGAACTGCTTAGGAAAATAAGGCTAGTGCTGTATGAAATGCCCTATACTATCAGAATTACGACTTCATTGCCAGCTACTGCGAAGATAAGTGCCACACAATTGTTTTCCACTAAACCCACCAAAGCAAAAACAAAGAAATGAAGAGAAACAGAGACAAGGAGTTTGGCCTAGTGGTAGAGTGCTCGACTAGCATGCATGAAAACCCAGGTTTGATCCTTTGGCACCACATAAATAGAAAATGGCAGAAGTTGTACTGTATCTCAAATAGTAAAACTATAACCTTAAGAAAGCCCAAGGACAGTGTTCAGGCCCTGAGTTCAAGCCCCAGGACTGGAACATGACCAACATAATATTCATTCTCTCTCTCTCTCTCTCTCTCTCTCTCTCTCTCTCTCTCTCTCTCTCTCTCTCTCTCTCTCTCTCTCTCTCTCTCTGTATATCTGTGTATATATATATATAGTGTGTGTGTGTGTGTGTGTGTGTGTGTGTGTACAAACAGAATAATGAAACCAGTAGAAATTATTTTAAGATGGGAAAGGAATTTAATAGGCTGTAAATTACAGGAAGAAAGACAAAAATAGAGATTTAAATGTGGAGAATCCAAAGGGAAGATATAAAGATGCTAGATAAACCAGGATACAGATATTTAGTGTATAAAAGCAAAAGTATTTGAAATTTATGACTAGTGTACATTCTTCCAACACAGAAGTTTTAAGGGGCACAGTGTCCATGAGAATGGAGCCACAATAATTGTTTCCAGTTAGAGGAAAGTGCCTAAAAGCTTATTTCCATTAGACTAGCCAAAACCAGTCTTTTTTGTTGTTGCTCCAGATGTGTAGTTTGTTGATGACTCAGCTTGAGACTAAGCCATGGAAACTAAGGCCCTCTTTGGCCTAACTCCCAGAGTCTAAAAATACAATGTCATGTTCTTTCGATAGATCACAAGATTTATTCCACTATTGCTCACAGCTAATTACAATAATAGCTACTTCTCTAAATCCCAATTTATGAGGTCCATATGGACTTAGTTACTCAGATAGGAAACCAATGGTATGTTGAAAACTATAAAGGAGAGTCTTGGTGGCTGATTAGTGAAAGAGGTTATGGATCATGCAGTGGTCTTTTATCTGTGGAATGTTCTAGAATCCTCCACCTGAAGCTCTGCCATGTGTGACTGAGAGGATTCATAAACAGCACAGAGCTCTAGCCACTCCACTCCTTTACCTATTTCTCCAGCTATAAGCATTGCTCATCACTGTTCCAGGCATCTTCAATTCCTTTTCTTCCTCCTCTTGGTAGCTCTAGACCCAGTCAGAGTCTTTCAAACATCCTTTGGTCCTATGTCTTGTTAGAGTTCTGGGTTCAATATAATTTGGCAGCAAGTCTTGATAAGTGAATGTATTCAAACGTGTTCATTTTTTTCTTGTCCCATAGTTAACATTATAATCCTGTTCCTTACATTGAATCCCTATAGTTCCCTGTGCACAGAAAGGGACAGTTATGGAAGGAGCTCTCCACTGCGTCACAGGCTGATGCTATTGAATTCAACCATCTGAACTGAGTCAAGAAGTGAAGAAGATAATTGATCACTGAGTTTACTACGTGGGCGAAACTGTGTGGCACTTATCTTTGCAGTAGCTGGCAATGAAGTCATAATTCTGATAGTACAGGGCATTTCATACAGCACTAGACTTATTTTTCTAAGCATGGATCATGATATATCTCCCCACGGTCGCAGCATCTGGGTCCTGAGATTGGTTGTTGTGCTCTCTGTGTACCCCATATCCATGAGCTCATTTCATTTTTATCATGATCATCCATATCTTCACTGCAACAGTGAACCCAGGGACACATCATGAGGTAAATGCTTAGGCCTAACCCACAGAGCCAGTGAGCGGTGAGACCACAATCTGAATCAGTCAGTGACCGACCTTACATGTAGGGTAAAGGTAAGAGTTCGTTGATCAGAAAGGAATTGATGACAGCAACTGCCAGAATTGCCAGAAAGGATGTTGTTTCCACATGAAAGCCAAAGAAGGGGTTGGAAGAGTGGTTCCTTTGGATACTAAGTCAATATTCAAAATCTTTACTGTTTAAACAGTAACTGCCTTTTGGGTTTCCAGTTACAAAAATTTCTCTATCTTCTTGTATTTTTGGCCCAGCCTCCAGCAGGTACACAACTTCAATATATACGTATCTTCTCACATCACTGAGACTTTGAGATAGACAATGCAGTTTGATGGTAAGAACTATCTTAAGTTTAATCACCACACATCTGTGTTGTCTTTGGCATCATTGTAGGTGGAAAATAAAATTTGATTTAATTAGTTAGCTTGGCCTAGGGATGCCAATGTCCTCAGTATGTAAAAACCACTGGCTTATTTTAAGAATTTACTCTTAGGTGGATTGATATTAGCTGTGCAATGATCAAGTTCCAGTCACTTCCACTCTTTTATGTCTAATTTGATAGACATTAAAACAGCAGGTGGTAGTATTATTCTAATCTTTTATCTGATGCAAGATCATCACTTTGGGACACTAATTGTTATCTTTGTGATTAATTAACAAATGGAAGAGGGATAATTGTAACTCAAACCTCTATCGCTGTACTATCATAATCCTATATCATAACAAATTATTAGCAAATGTTTCTTAATCTCCTGGCTAGCAATACTTTATGATGTTTACAGAGAAAAGCACTATGATTAATCGTAAGCTTTGCTTACAGAGAACAGTCTTCTGAGCTAAGAAGTGCTTTTGCCAAACCAATTGAACATAAAAATGTAATTCTTGCATGTGCTACATAGTACAGAGGTGTACAATGCTAAAAGGGCTTGTTGAGGAATTCAGTGTATGTCCTATAAAGTTAACAAGAATGCAATGAGATAAAATACTGTTTTGTATGAAGTAAAGAGTCCTTTAGGTCAAAGGGAGTGAGGAGGGAAATAGGAATTGCAGATGGTTGATGGGGTGATGTGTAGAAAGTACTAGAGCATGCTGCTCCTGAATAATGGAGAGCTGTGTGGAAACCAGACCATGTTAAATCTGTTTGCCTCCTTAAAAAAATCTATTCCTAAGAATAAATGGGACCCATTCAAAACATGTTAAACGTGTGTGTGTGTGTGTGTGTGTGTGTGTGTGTGTGTGTGTGTGTGTGTAGAGAGAGAGAGATAATGATATTAATGATCTGGTTTGATAATAATCAGACTTCATTAAGATGCTTGTTTTATTCTTACATTTTTGCTGTTATTTTAATACTTTGTTTGGGTCATTATAATTTAATGAAAATGAATGCAAAGAAATTTCTAGTCATAAGGGTATAGATCATTTAAACTCAATCCATCAGAAGTAAAAATTCTTTAAGTAGTTAAGTGACACCTCATCAGTTTTAACTGTCTTATAGAAATAATTGTGGTTGATTATGCGTTCACTTCTAATCATAATCATAAAATTAAACAGGAATTGTTAGGAACAGTAGTATGACCTAAGTATTATGGGCATGGCTATGATGAGTAACCTATTAAGGGTGGAAAAAAATGGGAGTGAAGTACAGGATATGGCTTACTGCTAGAGTGCTTGCCTAGGATGCATGAAGCCCTGGATTCCATTCCTCAGAACCACATACATAGACAAAGCTGGAAGTGGTGCTGTGGCACACATATGTGTGTGTGTGTGTGTGTGTGTGTGTGTGTGTGTGTGTGTGTATAATACTATAGTTAGCCATAGTACTTAGGGATATTTCATCACAGCTTTAGTTCTTTAAGCTTGTATTCTTCCCCCAAAATATAAGTGCAATGCTTTATTTGATTTTCCTAAATTAAGTATTGCATAAAGTAGGTAGAGTTCTATATGCTATGCTGCAATATATCATGAGAGAGTCTTGAGTATAGCCAACTAATCCTAAAACTAATGAAGTGTTTAATTCCTCTGAGCCTCAGTTTCCTTATATACAATTTAGAGAAAATATTCTCTCACATCTCTAAGACAACTACAGCTAACATCTGAAAGTCTTTCAAGATACTGCATGACTTCTGATTTTCCCAAGGACTCCAACAGAAGGGTTACTAATATATGTGTAATTTTTGAGCTCACATTTTAGATCCTATTTTACCTTTTTCATTGTATGAACATAGCTACAGAAAATAATGATGAGACAAAAAATACTTGTAGAAGAAGAGAAGACAGCTACTGAGTTATAGGAAAACTTAATGATAATGCTTCTGGATAGCATAAATATAATCCCAGGATTTAAGTAAAATAAAATATTTAAAAATTGCATATAAATAAAGTTAACTAGAGAGGGTAATTATTAGAATCTTCAAACTTTCCTTTTTTCCAATAAAAAGATTCTAGTGATCTATTTACCATAGCAAAGATATGGAACCAACCCAGATGCCCTTCAGTTGATGAGTGGATCAACAAGATGTGGAATTTATGCACAATGGAGTTCTATGCTGCTGTCAGAAAGAACGACATTGCCCCATTTGTAAGGAAGTGGAAAGACTTAGAAAAAATCATATGAAGTGAAGTAAGTCAGACTCAAAGGAACATAGGCTCAATGGTTTCCCTCATTTGTCATAATCAGTAAAACCTTGGGATCTCCTAGCAGAGATTTACAATAGAACAAAATGTAGATTCATAAGGACCTCCAGGATATAGAAAGAAAAGCCATATAATGAGTGATTGTTGTCCTTAATGTACTATGTTATCTCTCATCTCTTTTGCTGTCTCTTGGTTATCTCATATTGTTACAGTATTTCTTCTGGTTAGCTGATATATTGTGTATATGCGTATTTGGTTATTTGAAGTCGAATAGGGAAGGGAGGAAAACAAGACGAGGGGCTGGGGTGTGGGGAGAGAAATGAGGACCAAGACATAAGAAAGGGTATCAATGTATGTGAAGTAATGCACCTTCTATTTGGCGAATATAATGTAACCCTTCTATTAACTACAATAAAAAATATATAAAAAATTCCAGTGACCAAAAAGTCAGAATCAGTTTTCTAATATGCAGTCAGAAATGGGCATTGAGCCTGGGCAATGTCTAGAATATGTCTGAAGATCTGCATAGAGGGTTAGGAACACTTAGTTTTCTACTGTGTCCTCCATTTCTGGCTTATAAATTTCAACTTGACTTGTAGAAAATCATGGCCAGCATTGAGAAATGGACGTAGACTGGGATTTTATACATCAGTCAACCATTACGGTATGCATCAATCAGCATTGCTTGCCCTTCATTTTTAAATGCCATTAACACTTCACCCTTGACCTGAAGAGATAATTTCACCCTATGACATCTTCATGTGTCTTTGGGTGACCAAAATTGCCCCTGAATGAAGACCTGTGGCTAAAGTTATTTATGATTCGGTTTCCAGTCTAAACAGTGAGTAAGGGCAGAAATAGATTTTAGGAAGAAAAATAAAAATCTACAGAGAATAAATAAATTTGTCTCTACTTCTCTTTGGCCTTCTTTTCTTTATCTCTTTGGTACTGCTTGAATAAAGATGCTGCCTCGAACTCTGACAACCACTTTGTAAACATGAGGTGATAACCATCATGAGAAAAATGCCCAAACGTCTCAAATTTCGTTCTCTATCTTTCAGACTTACTGGGAATCAACAGAAGTAGTTTCCTGGATATTTTGTGAAAATAAAAATCCCATTTATTTAGATCTAAATACATATAAACAATAAGATATATAAGTACATATTGAGTACCACAGGCATAAAAATGTTAACTCACAAAATGGGTACAAACTTACTTAAAAAATGTATAACCATACTAGTTCAGGAAAGAAAGGATAAAAATAAACAATATAAACAATCAAAAAAAGGCTGTGACTTGAATAGTTTGTCAATGAGACACCAATGTATAAAATAAAAATAAATTGAATATTATTATAATTTAAAACACTCATTCTGTGAAATACTTTGTTTATGAAAAAGAACGCTATGTATGGAAAGAATGAACTTAACCAAAACCATATCTGATTTTCTAGATGATGGAAAGAATTCCAAGCTCAGCAATTTAAAAACATGAATAAAATACAAAATAGTGACAGAATCAAATGCTATCAAGAATGTAGACCATGTTTTTGATGAACAAGTAAAACATTTCTGTAACTGAAAAGCAGCATTTTGTTATTGTTATTTGGCTTTATTGGTGGTGGTAATGAGGGTTCTTTAGAAAAATGAGGCATGCAATTTTGAGTCATAATAATAACCCAAGTATGAGAAATTTTATTTTATGTCCATACTGGCCTATGCTATACAGAAGATTTTGACTGATAATACATATATAAGATATTCTATTGTTACACAGATCTACCCTCATGAAAATCTGTATTTAGAGGAAGAAACACTGATATGGTTTTCAACTTCTGTAAATACATCCTTTGATCTAGCATGTGAACTCTATGTCATTAAATATACGGAATTTTGGATCTCTACTCCAGGCCTTCATTTGAAACCAACTAAATTACACAGAAAAGAAAATCACAATAAAAGAACCACTACTCCAACTTTCTTGTAAAGAAAACCACTTTATTTTCAACTGCATAAACATCTTTCTCAAGTATTTTTTACCAGAACAATTTATGTATTTTATCATTTGTGTTATACATATTTAAAAAAAGACATCTCTACTACATAGTTGTGATATAAAATGATAGATAGGCTACAATATTATTTGTATTTATTTTTAAGAAAGCAGATGGTTATGTCTAATTCTGATGGAATACTTTCCTAATTATGGCTATGTACTCAAAGGAATGCTTAGCATCCTTCGCAGAGTGCCACCAGGATTTTCTCATAGTCTCCCTTGGTTTCATCCTGTTGGTACAAAAATACCCATCAATTAGTACTATGTAAAAGTATAGTCAATATATTGTTCTATAATAAAATAAATATCATAGTTGTAGAGTTAGTTACAGGTCAGCCATGCATCAATGTCTTAACTTTCTAGGATCTTTGACCAAAGAACTCTACATCTAATTTAAACAATACATACACAAGCAGGTTATATAGTTCTCTGAATTATGTTCAATGTTTGAAAAGTTATTTTCTGAATATGAAATAGAATACCACAGAACCAAATATAACAGAGCACAATCTAACCTTATATCTGAGAAAATATCTGACTCTTTCATGAGAAAGAAAATTATAGGCACAATTTTCTTACCTATTCTTGATTGATTTTAACTATTAAATACAAATAATGTAATTTAAGCAATTTATTTTTCAATAGGATCAAAATCCTTGACTTCTACGTTCCTTTCAAAACATAATTTTATAACTAATTTTAAATATGTTCCGTATTTCAAAATTATTTTTAGTGGTACAAAGTAAAATGTATACATGGTACTTTTAGTAACCAATTCCTTATCTTCTATTACTAATTGTACAAGGAGCCGCGATGTCTGTCTACAATGGAAGAAATTATTCTTTTTTTTTTTTTTTTGCCAGTCCTGGGCTTGGGCTCAGGGCCTGAGCACTGTCCTTGGACTTTCTCAAGGCTAGAGCTCTACCACTTGAGCCTCAGCACCACTTCCGGCTTTTTTTCTATGTATGTAGTACCGAGGAATCGAACCCGGGTCTTCATGCATGCTAGGCAAGCACTTTAACCACTAGGCCAAGCTCCCGGCCCCAAGAAATTATTCTTTAAAGAAATTCCAATGCATCTTACCAATGGGTACATAAAGTATTCATACTTAACATATACCAAATTATGATTATGTATTAGATACACTGGGTCAGATCTTTTGGTTTAAAGATGTTATAAAAAGAATCTTCATGGGCCAGGAGTTTGTCCTAATTGTAGAGTGCTGCCTAGAACACATGAAGCCCTGGGTTTGATTCCTTGGTTATCACATAAACAGAAAAATCCAGAAATGGTGCTGTGGCTCAAGTAGTAGAGAACTAGCCTTGAGAAAACTTGAAGACAGGGCCCAGGCCCTGAGTTCAAACCCCAGGACTGGAAAGAAGAAAACAATAATCTTCATTATTAAAAGCATAATTGTAAAAGTCACAACATACCAGAATGGCTTGGCAAAGGGAGATGCCATACATCTGCTGATAGTATGCCTTGATATCATTCATGTCAACTTCCGAGCGGGAAACCATGACCCTGATCAGTGTCTTATGACGGGTTCCGGCGCCCTGTCCAAAGCAAAACAGAGCTTACACTTAGAGAGAACCCCTCTCGCGGAAGAATAGGATTTTAAGGAGCTTTTCCACCCTTCTATATGTTCCTTCTAGAGAAACACACACACACACACACACACACACACACACACACACACACACACACACACACACACCAGCAATAGTAATTATGACTAGCGAGGTTTTTTTTTCTGAAATTGGCAATATGATCATTACTGCATCTAAATCACAACAGTATGTGGTATTTTATTCAGCTTATGATGAAAACCAATCATCATAGTAGGGCTTATAATGTGCTGCCTGATTCTATGACCTCTCCCCTGGTAACCTGGACACTCTTATTTATGTGTGCCATCTTTCAACCTTGCATATCCCTACTCTAACTAACCTCAGTCCTGTTCAGACTTCAGGTATTAAGTGAACTGACAGCAAGGCTCCATTGATTGCTGAGGTCTGGCGCAAATGGTCTTCCATACAATCAGACATGTATTGTTACCCACTGAAATGGCCCCCGAGACAACAACAGGCAAGGGAACAGCAAACAACCAGATTTGTCATTGATCTCAGGTATACAAGAACATGACTATCAGTTCATGATATCATTTATTAAATCGCAATCTGTCTTCTCTCTTTCTCCCTTTCCCCCTCTCTTTCTCACTCTCACATGTGTGCGTGCGCACACACACACACATTTTTCTCTCTCTCTCAAATCACACCCTAAAATGAGAATTTTGTCTCACTTTTCTCTCTTCCAAATTATAACCTAAAAAAAAAAAAACTTTTACCATCCTTCTTTAGGTGACTTGGATTTGAGTAAAACTTTTTTTTTGTGGGTCATGGGGCTTGAACTCAAGGCCTGGGTGCTGTCCCTGAGCCCTTCAGCTCAAAGCTACTGTCCTACCCCTTGAGCCATAGTCCCACTTCTCATTTTCTAGTGATTAATTGGAGATAAGAGTCTCAAGTTCTTTGTTCTTTAATGCCGAGGCTGGCTTTAAACCGTGATCCTTAGATCTCAGCCTCCTGAGTAGCTAGGATTATAGGTGTGAGCCTCCAACCCAGCTTGAGCAAATCTTATATCATGCAAAACTCATTTACATGCTCTCTTTATAGTCAAATCTATACATATTTAAAACATGTCATATATAACAGAAATATAATCTAATAGAGTAGTGTATTAACTCTTGCACTGTCTCGAGCATTGATTATAAGAGGAGGAAAAATGTGATTTCTAAACAACCATATGTTTTCCATATTATTCACAATTTCTGCTCTTAAGCAATGTGTGGAAATAGAAGGATACCTTCATTGCCTGATGTAGCTTCTCAGCAAAGAAGCATGGTGGGCTTGTGGCACATTTCACTGCAAGAGAGGCAGATTTTAGTCAGCATGCTCAGGACAGGAGAAAGATGCATTTGAAAGAAAAAGTGATTACAGAGTTTTGTCCACAGGCTTCTATCACCCCCTCCCAATATAGTATATTGGGTTTATTGGAAGGTTGACATGGTTTCCTAGCTATAGATTTTGAGTATTCTTTCTTCTATCAACTTATTTTTAGTGGCCTTAAACTCACATCAGCTTTAATAATCACTAAGCATACCTGGCAAAATGTAGGGAAAACAGAATGCATTAAAGGCCATGGAAATAAATGCTTGATTCAAGTTGTAGCAACTTTCTTTGAAAATCCTAGGAGAGAATAAACCTTAAATATAAATCAGTTGCCCCAACAAAATACTAGCAAGTGTATTAGTATAGCTACTTCTTATCTTGCTATTCAAAAGAAGCCCATAAGATGTTTTTTAGAAACATAGAACTCAGGATCCAGCACAGTCCTACTGAAAACGAATCCACCAGCTAACATGATCCCCAGTTTGGAAATTTTGGAAGCCAATCCAGACTTACTAAATCAGATTCCCCTGGACTTGCATAAGACCATTGACAAGTCGTAGACAGGAACTTGTAAGAGACCATTGTCTAGTTTTACATCCTGTGCTTTTAGTGACAATTCTGAATTGCTCAAGCATTCTACACAACTTGGAGCACATATTGCTTATCATCAGTAGATGTCAAGTAAACATATCCTGACATTAAGAAGGGGATGCGCTTTCTTTGCCAGTCTTACATAGTGCTTTTATTTGAAATATAGGGTTAATTTTGATTTGTTTAGTTCTGATTTTTATTAAGTAGAGGAAAATGCTGATAATATCATTTCTACTTAGACATTCTTCCAGTTGGGTGACTACCTACCAATGGCCGTGAGACATCTCTCAATGTCTCCTTTCAGCTCCAGGTCCAGGGCTTTATTCATGTCATGCTGACTGTACTTGGTGTACTTCTGAAACACTGAATATTTGATTCAAATGAAGACATGTAGGAAACATTGCATTCTTTAGCAAACTTCAGCAAATTCAGAGCAACTGACTAAACAGATACCTTTGGATAACTGACCTTCCAGCACCTGTTGGAACCTATTCACAAGATGCAAGATAATGTGGATCTTGTCCTAAGAATGCAACTCACCCAACTATTATGGTATTGTTACATCTTTAGACATGAATGTTTGCACAGGCAGTTACTGGGAATTGCATGTGCTTGATAACCATAACAATGACAACTATAGTACAATCATCATAAAAATGGATTTTTCTCCTATATGCATGTCCACAGAAAAATAAATTCTTTTATTATGAAATAATAAACCAAGTCATCATGACTGTACTATTGCTTTGGCTTCTAAAAAAAACCTTTTGTATAAAGGCAGAACTTTTCTTTGAAGGTTTGCGTCCTTATTTAAATACCTGCATATCCTTTTCTTCATTGAATTTGTCATGTTCTTTTGTTTTACTTCATTATAACTTCATCTATCCTACTCTGGATCTATCTCTTGGTCATATCTATCATAAATATTTTAGCAGAATAGAAATAGGAAAAACAAAAAAAAAGATATTTCATATGTCAGAGTAAAATATGTCTACTGTGGAATGGTGGCTGCAAAGTTGGACAAATGGTCAAATAGCAATCATGGATACCAATTAAAACTTTTTTTTCTTTCATTTGCTGTAAATAAAGAAAACACATCTCCCCAGGATCACCCTAGATTATCTTTTCCCTTGTTACCTCTGCGAAGATGGGGATAGCTTCTGGTAGTCAGAATGGTATTGAACACATTCACATCAGTCCCCTTTCTCCTCTCTCCTGCTTCATATAAGGCCTGTCCAAGAAATAAAGAAAAAAGAATTGATATATAGGCAGGAATTTCAGATCTCTTCTAAGAAATTCTAGACAATAGCTTTGAGCTTAAGACAATCAGGATAGGCTGTGCTAAGGTTTCAAGAATGTTACTCTTTTGTCAGACTTCCATGAAATCTCTCAATATACTGGTAATATTAGAACCTGGATAAAGGGTTGCAGAATTAGATTGTTTTTAAAAATATGCTCTATATCAAGACAACTTCTTCTTGAAATAGACTTTTTACTCCTTGTTATTCAAAAAGGTACTTATAAATCAATACTCCAACCACAAACTAGACCTGCCACTTTGATGTTATGGTTTCAAATTGCAACTTTGAGATTTAAAAGCTCTGTAATTTTAGGCAAATATTTTCACTTTACTAAACCACAGACCATACTCTCCTATAAATGAAAAAGATACTCTCTCTGCTTTGTAGTCAGAATTATGCTCTATTAATTCAGAAACACTGACATCAATCTTCTTCTATGGTCACATTGATTCATGAGCCCCATAAATATAAATTGACTGTATCAATCTGAGAAGTATATTTAGAAATGTCATAAGAAAGTGGAAATCAATTTTAAAGTGGGAAATTATTTGAATGCTAACTGTTGCTTTTTGATATATTGAATGATTGCTATTAAAATAATTAACATTTCATGGTACAAAATTAATTGGAAGCTAGGCACGGTGGCTCATGCTTGTAATCCTAGCTACTCAGGAGGCTGAGATCTGAGGACAAAGGTTGAAATTCAGCCAGGCACAAAAGGACCTGAAACTCTTATCGCCAATTAACCTCTAGAAAATGGGAAGTGGGGCTTGGCTCAAGGGTTGGGCAGTAGCCTTGAGCTGAAAAGCTCAGGGACAATGCCCAGCCCCAAGGGTAAAGCAGAAACCTTGAGCTGAAGAGCTCAGGAACAGTGCCCAGGCTGAGTTCAAGACCAATGACCCACAAAAAAATTATTGCACATTTAAACAAATTGATCTTATGATTGTACATTTAATCTTTCATAAAGGTCATTAACATCTGCTGTTTAAAAGACAACACTGATGTGGTGGACAAAAATGGCTCTTTTTTAGCTCATTTTAGTGCAATTAGGTAGAGAATTTGATCCCATGAGGAAAGCATAAGGCAGGTAATAATTGGATAATTTTTAAGACAAATTCTATTTCCTAAAATATTATGGTTTTTCAAATGTTGCTAGTGTATTGGCATATAAATAGTGGTCATATCCCTGAAATTATGAGCAGAAATATATTTGAAGTTGTTTAAATGCATTATAATTTACATCATTATTATTTGTATTAATATTTTAAAATATACACTCATGTCAGCAAAACCAGTCTAGTAATTACTGTTTAGGAGTATGTTAAATGTGTTTACAGTTTCAACTTCATTTAAAATCATTTCTTTTCTCAAATGGATGTGGTATATGCCTAATGCCAGCACTCAGGAGGCTGATGTAGGAAGGATCTTGAAGTGGAGACCAGCTTGAGCTACACATCTATCTAGTTGTGAAGTTAGCCTGGACTACATATCTTAAAAAATAAATAAGTAAAAACCAAAATAAAAATAAGATCAAACCACTCTTTTCTCTCTATTTTGTGTGTATATATATATAATTCAACATTTATGAAAACAAGAACAAAGATTGAAAAGAAAGAAAAAAAAGTAGAAAGAAGGAGGGAGGGAGAGAGGGAGGGAGGGACAGAGGGAGAAAGGGAGGGAGAGAGAGAGGGGAGAGAGAGAGAGAGAGAGAGAGAGAGAGAGAGAGAGAGAGAGAGAGAGAGAGAGAGGGCATGCAAACTTGATTCCTATGAAATTTCTTAAACTCTCATTTAATCTCTGCTGTAGGAATGAGGAAGTCAGTTGAAATCAATAAGGAATACATATTTTGCTCCTGAGCCCCAGAAAAAGCTGTGTGCATAGTGGACAGGAACTTAGTGTCACTAGGGAACAAAGATTAAGTAACCACTGTTTTCCCAGAGGATCTGAGATTTTAGTTCATGTAGAAGGCATCAAGTATTGAGCCCACAGAAGGGAAAACTTGTTTCTAGCAGTAGTTTCTGAGCTTTTGCTTACTCTGGCATCTGTATCAGCCAAGTCTTCATTAACACCCAAATCCTCACTTCGGTTACCCTGCAAAAAAAAAAATCCATCCTATTATGAGGTTTTCTGTAGTATGTATACACGTGGTTTACTTAATTCCTTAAGTATTAGACAACATTGTCTGAGGAAAAGTGCCAGGAGGAAACCTTGTCATTTGCAACCACATGGGTAGACCTGAAGGACATTATAGGAAGTGTAACAAGTCAGGAACAGAAGGAAACATCATGTGTTCTCATAGGTGAATCATAGAGGTAGTAGAGAGTACAGTGATGGTTAGGGGAGGGGCTGGAGGGAGAGTACAAAGTATAAAAAGCCTTCAAATGGGCAGGCTCTCATATCTAGCCAAGTGACCACAGTCAATAATAAATAATGTAGCACATATTTCTAACTAAGGGACAAAGGTTCAAATATCCCACTCTAGATATCAACAGGTAAGTAAGAAATGAATATGGAAGTTAGCTTGATTCATCAAATCTACATTATGTATGAAAGTTTACCAGAACAGTGGATTCCCAAAATTTAGACAGAGGGTTAACCATCCACTTCCAGAGAAAGCTCAAAGAAGTTTCCTCTTTATAAAAGGTGAGGCATTTCGTAAATACTTGACTTGTACCTTAGCAAGAGAAAGTAAAGCCTTCTGAAAGTCTCCAGATGTGTCAGACGCAATGTCTTTGGACAGATCTCTTTTCAGTTCTGAGGGGAAAAAAAGATTTTTCATAAACTCTTTTAAAAATGGCCTTTGAATAGGATAACAATAATTGGCATATTTGGATTAGCTTGCACTGTCAGAATGCTCAGTGGACCAAATAAATGATTTCTAAATATTGAAATCTTTATTTTTATAAAAAGGAGAAAAATTAGACCAGATGAAACTTTAGAGTAAAAAAAATCTATTTCTTTTAAGACAGTGGGAATAATCTGACTAGTACTATAAATGTAAACCTCTTTGGTAAAGCTTAGCTAATAATGATATCTGCTTAGTACATATTATCAAATCATTAATTCTCAAACTATTTCTGAGATATAATATGGAAAATTTAGGCAATACTACAAATAGACCCTTCACTTAAAATGATAAAACATAAATTACTTTTTTTGCCAGTCCTTGGACTTCAACTCAGGGCCTGGGCAATGTCCTTGGGCTTTCTTAAGGCTAGTGCTCTACCCTTGAGCCACAGTACCACTTCCAGCTTTTTCTGTGTATGTGGTACCAAGGAATTGAACCCAGGGCTTCTTGCATACTAGACAAGCACTCTTCTACTAGGCCACGCTCCCTTCCCCATAAATTTCTTTTAAAATTAAAATTATTTTACATAATGTTGATTTAATATTATGTGTTCACATGTTTAATTATGTCTGCACACAAAAAACTACATAAAAATACTGTACAGAAAAAATTAATCTTAATTTATAATGTCTTAGAGAAACAGAGTAACTTGTATTTGGCATAGTAGAAATAAGGATTTTTTTTAATTAGACAAAATAATAGTGCTCTTGTGATCATTATCTCTGATAAGTAGCTATCAGGTACATATTCATTGTAAGAATTGCAGAAAATGAAGATAAAAACTTTCTTATTTTTACTCCTTTACTAAGTTTCTGTGGGAACACTGCCCATGTGAGAACCAAGCAGAAAAGTCCTCCATAGGGGGACATTGGTTTGGTAAATCTAAAACGTTAAGAGCCGTGGGAAAGTAGAAAATAGCAAGAGTCTTACATTTATCATCTATGCAACTCTGAACATAACATTATATGGCATGTTTCTTTCACTCAATAGGTAAGCTTCCAAGACTCATTCTTCCCCACAGATCCAACTACAGATAAAAAGCAAGTTGTCATGTCTGCTCATACTGGTAAAGCAAAGGTTCCTATAAAGAATCACAGTACCTACTCCTCTTGTAAAATGAAAACACATGGTTGATAAAATCAATAGCAGAATTATAGAAAAGGTTTCCAGGAAAATTTTCAAGTCTCCATTCAGAATTTTCCCTTACCAAGACATGTGAGCATGGATTCTAAATGAGAATTTTCTAGTGAATCTCAAACTTTAGGGTGGTGTGGACTTAGTTCCTCATAATTAGTACCCAAATAAGTTGAATGTCGCCTGTTAAGTGTGTGTGTGCACTCAGTAGACAGGTTCAAACAGTAAAGAAACAATTTTCCAATGTTCCCATGATTAACATCTGCAATCACTTTTAGGAAAGAATATAATGCCAGGTGCTAATGGCTCACATCTGTAATGCTAGCTAGTGAAAAGGCCATGATCTGAGGATGGGTGATTCAAAGTAAGCCTGGGAAGAAAAGTCTGAGACTCTTATTTCCAATTAATCACTTAAAAAAAAATCTGGAAACAGAGCTATAGCTCAAGTGGTAGAGTGCCAGTTTTAAGCAAAAATAGCTCAGGGATAGCCTCTATGTCGGAAATTCAAGCACTAGCACAAATACTACGAGTACACAAAAAGGTAAATCTATTGGGAGGGGATGGGCTGAGGAAAATGGGTATAAAAACATGAGAAAGGGTATCAATGTGTGAGAATTAATGCATCTACTATCTGGCAAATATAACTGTAACTCCTCTATACAATACAATAAAAATATAATATTTTCTTCTCAATTAAAATTAAGACTATTGGGCATTATTAATTACCTTCTCTGTAGACTCTGTTGATTTCTCTGATTTCTTTGTTACTTCTAGATGCCAAAATTTCAATCAGAGTGTCTTCATCCGTTCCAAGTCCCTAAATTAAAAGCAATTAAAAATATATATAATCATCTTTGTTTAATACAAGAAATTAATTTTTGTACCATACATTTTGCAGAAATGTTTTAGTAACTTTGTCTGTAAATATATGTATAAATACTATTCACAAAAAATGTATTAATAATATATAATAATCACAAAATTTGTTATATCTGTCTACAATAAAACAGGTTTTTAGTCACTATCTGAGATAAGGTATCAAAAATGTATGTATTTAGAAGGTATGGGTGGTTGATGCCTATAGTCCTAGCTATAAAGATGGAGGCAAGCTCAGGCAGAAAAACTTATTTTTTGCCAATCTTGGGCTTGAACTCAGGGCTTGAGCACTGTCCTTTCTCAAGGCTAGAGCTCTACCACTTGAATCACAGCATCACTTCCAGCTTTTTCTATGTATGTGGTACCAAGGAATCGAACCCAGGTATTTGTGCATACTAGGCAAAGACTCTACCACTAGGCCAAACTCCAGGCCCCCAGACAGGAAAAATGTTTAAGACACCTGTTCAAGCAATATCTGGGTGTGGTGAAGCACCCATGTTACCCTTAGAAGAAAAGTTGATATTGGGAAGATTGTGTTTCGACACTAGCTTGGGCAGAAAATGATGAGATCCCATTTCTAAAGAAGCAAGCTATAACTTGGAACTGTGGGAAGTCTAAAGTAGGCAGGTGGTCAATAGAGCAAAACCTAGATATATAAGGGGATATAGGATGACACTAAATGAAAGGACCTCCAGGATATAGAAACAAAAGCCATATAATGAGTGATTGTTGTCCTTAATGTACTATGTTATCTCTCATCTCTTTTGCTGTCCCCTGGTTATCTCATATTATTACAGTATTTTACCTTATCTGATATATTGTATAAATGTTTATCTGGTTATTTGAAATAGGATAGGGAAGGGGGGAAAACAAGATGAGGGGCTGGGCTGGGGGGAGGAAAATGGGGACCAAGACATGAGAAAGGGTATCAAGGCTTATGAAGTAATCCACCTTCTATCTGGTGAATATAATGTAACCCTTCTATTAATTACAATAAAAATTATATGAAAAAATGAAGTAGGCAGGTTGGCATGTGTCTTGATGGTGAGAGTCCATCATAAAAATAAGCAGGAAAAGAGAGTTAGAGGTATGACTCAGATGGTCAAGCACAGTCTAGAAAATATGAGGCTCTGCATTCATGCTCCAGAACTAGAAGAAGAAGGAGATAAAGGAGAAGAAAGAAGAGGAGGAGGAAGAAGAAAAGGAGGAAGAAGCCAAGGCGATTTGACAGTGAAAATTACAAGGAAGATAAAAGTAGCAATATTAATATTTTTCATGTATCTGTTTTCATTCATTGAAGTATTAACTTATATGCATACATTCGCTTAATTGCCACTGACTGGCATGCTTGTCTAAGGCACAAGCAAACTTATATACATGATCTTGAGAGAAGACATTTGCCTAACAGTCATTTTACCTTCATGGCAGCACGCAGTTCATCAGCATCAAATTGGGCTGGAGTTTTTAGTAGGGCTAAAACAACTTCTTCAAGGTGACCCACAAGGGCTTTCTTCAGAACTTCATCCAGAGGCTGCAAAATGGATTAGAAACAGGACTCCTTGTAAGTTATGGGCTCTGTTACACAGCAACCTGGTATTATCTGATCTTTATGTCATGTTGCTACAGATTCTTAGGCCTAGCCATCTTTCATGGGCCTTTTCCCTTCACAGTGAAAAATATACCAGATATTTAGGAATGTCACCTTATTCATTTCGAAGAAATTTGATAAAATTTACTGAACCCACTGTTAACTTCTGAAGTACAAAGCTCAAACTGAAAGAAGCCATGTGTTAATAAAACAGTAGTAAAAAATACACTAAAAATTGTTTCTTAAGGTTTCAAGGCTCTGAGGTTTATACTCCCCAAATAAGCACAGTAATAAAAATATTACATTTAATTCTTTTTGAATTTCAATGACTAAAGGAAAGCTTACTCCCATGTGCTACAAATTATAACATAAAGATCACCTTTAAAAAATCACATTTATGGTACATTTACCTGCAAATAATAGAAACCAGAAATATAGAGTTGATTTTACATTTTAGCAGATTCCAAAACAGTGGTTTATAATGGTTTATAGTGGCTATAATGCAACATATTAGGAAGCAAATGGTTCAAGACGAAGCCCAGTCAAAAAACCAGAAACTCTATTTGAAAATAACTAAAGTAAATAAAAACAGGTTAACAAAGTAAGATGTGCTTACCTACCTAGGCTATAAGTTCAAATCTCAGTACCACTCAAACTCAAAAAGCAACTAAACTTTAGCAGAAAAATCATCTCAATCAAAACATATTCCTTCTTATCTTTAGTCATCTTGATGCTTATTGCACTGATACTGAAGAATTGTTTTCAGTACATAGATCTGAGAACTAGCAAGTATATGAAACCAGTAAATGTGCTAGAATTGGTTTGATTACAATACATGAATACCATAATTGGAGTCTTACAGATAATGGGGAAAAATAGAAACATATAACAAACCCTCCCTTCCACCCCTCAAAAAACCTAGTATGTTAGTTCTAAATCTATGTTATGGGTCATATATATGAATTTCTGAATTCACCACCACACCCACCTTTCCTTTTTCCTGAAGGTAAGCTGCCTTGATCTGCTGGCGCTGAGCGTTGTTCCTCTTAGTGAGAATATCGATGATGGATGCTTCATCCACACCTGGAAATTAGAATCTTTGGATTTATTGTATTTTTTCCCACCATCAACAACTGACATTAAAAGATTCATCATCCGGATAGCCTTCCTTAAGTTCTTAACAAACTAGGAAAGGAAGTCCTAAACTACTTTTCAAGCTGAAGCCCTTAGAAAGATATTCAATCCATTTCAAAGGCAAATGAAAAGCCCATGCATTGTTCCTGGGCTATAACTGCAGTGAATGATCAGAGGTCAGACCCTTAATGTGTTGATTCACTATTCAGTTTCTACTAGAGAAAAAAGAAAAATGGTTGTAGGAGTTCAGCTCCTACTGGCTCAAATTTCCCTTAAGAACTAAAAATAGAAATACATCTTTAATTGACAAAGATATCTCTTTATCTCTCCACATGGAAGATTCTTTCCATCTTTTTTTCCGTCTTCCAGGTCTGTTTTGTAATGTCTATTTGGATAATAACTTTGCAATATTCAGGAGCGAATTGTTTTAAGGAGACATGCTTACCTTTAACCATTATGGCTTTGTGCAAGGCCTCAACATCGGCAGATGGATTGAAGCTGGGGTAGGGTCTCACTGCTGACCCAGGACCACCTTTTGATGATTTCACACTATTCTATAAACAACAGAGACATAAATTAGTATCTTTCCACTTCTGTTGCTTTCTATTTTAAACTGCTAAATAATTCAATCACTTTGTCGTTCACTACTTACAACATACGCCTGTTCTTGAGTGTCCATAAACCAGGCCTGCTTGAGGAATTCTGATACCATTGCCATTTTGTAAAAAGTGTCTGGAATTTAAAGAAAAGAAAGAAAGAATAGATGCTTTAATTAAACATGCTCATTGTACATACACATATCCCCCTGTACCCACAAAACAAAGCATTACAGAATAACTTTGTCACTATTTCTTGGAATTATACTAAATACTGTAACAAAATCTGAATTTTATTTTTTTAAAAACTATCTTTCAAAAGAACTCAGGGCCTCCAAATAGAAACTGAGCTCTAAGGATCTTATCACTACTATAAGCCAGCACACAGGTTGAAGAGAGGATCAGGTGGCTCACCTCATATTCTAAATTTAAAGATCACTACCACATGCCAAGCACTGAGAGTGAAAAACCATGAAATATTATTTGCCTCCAAGAACCTAGATACTCTATGTGCACTCTATGAGAAAAACCACAAGAATGAGGAAACTCCTTAAAGGAAGTGCCAGATAAGCTGAGCCTCTCTTGAAATAACAAGTCAAAACTAGAAGCTGAAGAGAAGAAAACTGAGAGAAGTCGCGCAAGTCGCGCCTATTTGCAAAGCTGAAAAAAAAAGTTAACTGAAGAAAGAAATGTTGATAGAAGCAGAGGCAACAAGAAGTTTAAAGATATACCCAAATCTTTAGGGAAACATTAATAAGCTTCAAATATTAAAGCAACATTGTTCCACTTTTATTTCTGAAAGTTCATTTGTGCTGCATCCCAGAGAACAGCTAGGAGTTCAGCAAGACTGAAAAGTAGAGATCATTTAGTAACACATTAGACAATCTGTGTGCGATTAACCATGGCCTATATTAAAGAAATGGCTAGAGAAAAGGCATTCATATGTATAAATTAAAATAATCTGGGACAAATCACAGGACTAGATTGAGTCAAATCTCAAAATCCATTGATTTCTCCCCAAATAAAATTTCTCTGTCTCCTAGGGTAAATTTATTTTAGAACCTAGAGTAACTGATATCTGGCATCTTCACCTTTCTTCTTTTTTGGGCTACCTGAATATTAGTGCTGCCTGTGTGTCCTACACACACACCTAGAAAGGATTAACCTCTGGGTTGTTGATTTTTGTCTAATAAGAAGCTGTTGGACAAAATTTCAGTATTCACATATGCCTAGCAAAGAAACATAAAGGAAATGTCTCAAATTACTCTCATGGTTTGATGTTTTTCCTTAGTAGAGCATCTATAATTTTAAAACTTTAAGTGTATTAAAAATCAGTGTGGAAAGTGGGGCTGTGTCTCAAGTGATAGAGCAATAGCCTTAAGCTGAAGAGCTCAGAGACAGTACCCAGACCCACAGGTCAAGCCCCATGACCACGCCCCCCCCAGAAGAAAGAATAGCAAAAAAATCAATGTGTATCTGTTTTCTTCACCCACACCCATTATCCCCACCCCCAATGACCAGTGATCCTTGGAGAATATGCTTTTTACAGTCTTTGTTCAAATCTTGCTTGTTCTTGCAAGGTCTTGTTCAAGATCTCTCCTCACAGATCTTTTGTGATATGACACTGGAGATGATTAGCAGAAGCCCTGTGATGGCATGTAGAAAGACAGCCTCTCTCTCAGTTTAAATTCATGAGGAGTAAACTCATAAGGTGACTGATTCCTTCAGTGTGTTCAAATGTTTCAGTCCACGTCTGCTAAAAAACAACTGTAGTTCCAAGTACTGTGGTTAAATAGTTGCAGGAAATAATCTAAAACCAGAAACAATCTCCATTTAATTATCATGATTTTAATTACTCCTGTCATTTGTGAGAAGAACCATTATATTGTGCATTCACTAATACAGGATCTTCTCTCCAGAAATGGAAAAAGTTGAAATGATTTCTTAAGATAAAGTCATAATGTGCAATTCTGTACTTCCTATTACAGGCTAATTTGATGCAATGATTGTTGGCACATGGAATTTCATACGCAGTTGCTTCACTGGCATACCTCAAAGTTCACAATTCAAGCAATTTCAATTATTCACAACTTATACTGTGGTCTGTTCTTACTACTAATAAAGTAGGATCTTCAAAAATAAACAAAATATTTAAAATATTTTATTTTACTCCTTTGAAAATAGAACAAAACAGAGCTCATAGGCATTATCAAGTACAAGATCAAAAGTGAATCTATATTCCCAGATACTTAGGTGGTAGAGGCTAAAGTATCTCAAGTTCAAGACCAGAGTGGGCAAAGGTGCTGATGAGATCCTGCCTCAAAAACAAAAACGTAAGCGTGGTAGGGAGTACTTGCCTAGAAGGCCCTAGGAACATGGGGCATTCTGATAACCAGAAAAAAAAAAGACTGGGGAGGGAGTAAGGTAAATTCAAAATGAATTTAATGTAATTTACTATGTGTTGTTTGTTTACATCTCGCACTTAGTCAAGTTTAAAATACAAGGATTATGGCAAAATTGCTCTGAAGGGGAAAGATTTTATCCTGGCTTCTAGTTAAGTGCCCAAAGCTACTTATATGTATAAACAGAACTTCTGCCCAACTTTGACACACCTTATAAATTCAATACCAAAATGTATTTTGGCCAAGGTTTATTGCCTAGCTAGTTTAATCCTTAGACTCCAAATACAGTCCTGTGAGTTCACAGATTCTTTCCTTCTTTCTTTTATTGTAATGTTTAAAACTTAAAATTAGGATTGAACAGCATTTTCTATAATTGTAGCTCAACAAATGCTTCATTTCGTGCACATCGACCCTGAAATTCTGAATTACATCAACCAGTTGGAAGATGAATTGGGCCAGGCACACATGAGCACATCCATCTGGAATCTAACGTTATTCTATATGTTTTTTAACCAGTGGTTTCTTTACGGTCATGCACTATTTACCAGTCTTAATTTATCTGTCATTGAAATTTGGCATATCTTTATATTTATGTATTTGAAGAAAGTTCCTTTTGCTTCCCCATAGCTACCAACCTTGTGAAAGTTTAGTTCCAGAATTTATGACTGAGGAATCTCAGGTCTGTGCTCCACCATTACCTTCTTACTTACAATAATGGTGTTGCTATATTAATGGCAAAACACAACAATTTTTAAATCTGCATTGGATAACAGCAGAGTCACTCTACAGGAAACAGCCTTTGAACTTGTATCTTGGTTACTTGGTAGAGTTGTCACAACACTACTATGGGGGTAACCCAAACTCCTGATTCTTGCTTAGCACAATGGCTTCACCATTATTAATCTTATTTTTAATCTAGAATGAATGTAAGTCTCAGGTTCATTTCCAGCCAGTGGTATCAAGAATCATCTTCAGATTCCAAATTCCTTTACATTAGTGACAGAAAAAACAATGACAAGATCAACATTATTTCCAGCTACTCAATTTGAGAATAGAATTCATTCAGTCAACCCACGAAACCTGTGACAAACTGTACTGTATCCTTGGGCATGTGTTTTCAAATGTTTTATTCTTGTGCACAGTTTTATGTTAAATATATATCTCAGAAGCTATTCTTACAACAATAGTCAGTACAATGGATGGCTTTGAGAAACCACTGCATGAAAGGTAGCTTGTGGGTGTGTTGTTTTAGGCTTTTGGAGAGGGAGTTTCCAGGGCATGGAATGCATTTTCTTCCTCCACACCCTGTTGTCTTTTGCCTAACTGCTACTTCTCAGTAAGGATTTAGCTTAGAGGATTCCTAAAATCTCCATAAAAATCTTTCCCTGGATCCTCTGCACTGAACTGGGATACTTTCCAAGCATTTTGCCATTAGATGGTCCTTTCTTTCGATATTGGCACTTTTCAGGAGAGCAATACAAATAGCCTGTCCTCTGTGAACCTCTAATCTCAGGCAAAATTCAGGGCATTTAATACACTCATAGTAATATCAATTCACAAATACTGTTGCATTGTTAGCATTTTAAGAAACAAATATCTACTCACAAATATAAGACATAGATGTAAGAACGAACCTCACTTTTAATTTATTTCTTTCCTTTTATTTTCGTTCTTTCTTTTCTTTTTGTGTTCATTCTGAGGCTTGAACTCAGGGCCTACCCTTTTCTGCTCAAGGTTCTTGCTCTGTCACAAGTCTATTTCTAGCCCTTTTGGGTAATTGGAAATAAGAGACTCACAGACTACTTCTCACACTGACTGGAAGCTGCAATCCTCAGATCTCAACCTCCTCCTAGAACTATTATTAGGATTATTGGCTTGAGCCAACTATTGTTTAAACCAGCAATTAGAATTCAAGAAAGTAGCAAACTTGTCTTCATTTAGGAAATAAAAATGGTGGAATAAGTAGTACTTTCTTAAGATTCATATAGCTCTGAAGTGCAATTTCACCTCACTTCAAGGGGATGGAGGCACACAAAATAGTCTAATGAAGGAAGGCATAGATAAGTTGGATCTGTTAAGCATTTACACACACACACACACACACACACACACACACACACAAATCTGTCTAATTTCTAAGGAAATAGTTTCCTTGAAGAAATGTTGATTTTTTATCACCAAAACAGGTCCATTATTTTTACTCTAATTTTAAGACTGTAATAAATTAATGACTCTGGAGACAATTAAGAGCAATCAGCTCAGCCAGTTACTATCTCTTAAATCAGCCTTACATATGTTTTGATGGAAAAAATAGTTCGTAAGCAAGAAACTCTAGCTGGCTCATTAATAATGTAATTATAATTTTATCCACATCAGTCACATGTTGGGTTTCTTCCAGAAGTGGTTGGACCTGGGGCTAGGGTGGCAACATTATTTTTTGTGGGAGAGGCTATCTCTGAGTTAGAAGCCAGCATTTTACCACAGTCCACTCATTTGCAATGGGACTTTTCCTGACGGTTACCAAAATACCTTCCTGTGAACAGAGGAAGATAGGGGGACATTGGTCTTTTTCTCAATTCAAATATAATTTTAAGGGAAATCATAGCTAGAAGGACCACATTATATGACCTGTCACCAAAAGTTAGAAATTGACATGCCTCAACATGGGCTAACAGAAAAAGTCCTTGATTTTAAGCCAAGCATGGATATAAATCATGAACTCTTATTTTTTGCAAATATATCCAACACCAGTAAAACTATAGATTTGCTTTGTGCTTCATTTGCTAAGGAGTTTTACGATCATGAGCTCATTCAACAATCCAAGTGGAGTAGTTTTTTTTTTTTTTCTTCTTTCCAGTGGGCTCTGACATTCTCATGGGATAATTCATCTGACATCACCCATGAAATGTTTCCTTTCTCCACTGGGTTTTCAAACCAGCCCTGGAAAAGCCTGTCTGTGGCAGAGATTACAAGAAGAATGTGGTCACGCCCTGTTTTTGTGAAGTGAGTAACAAGTGGACCTTCTCAGTTGGCTGAGTAAACATAACATTAATTTCAAAGCATTAATTAAAAAGTGAGCAAATACTACCCTGAGGTATGAAATCTATTTACTTTTCTTTACAAGACAGGAAAATAAATTATGAACTTCCTGCTATTTTGAAACAAGCCTGCTTGGAAAGCAACTTTGACACCCATGTTTCTCCAGCTCCCTCTAAACAAACGTCCCCTAACAAAACCCCCCTAAAAACACCCCCTAATAAACTCCTCCTCAAGCACTCCTTCCCTAACAAGATACCTTGCAAAATACACATTCCAGGGAGGAGAAAAGGCAACACACATTCTTTGTAGGATACCAGAGGCTAAGCACATTCTTTTCCTTCTTAGCTAAGGTAATTCAACATCTGTGCAAAGAAATTAACTTAGTGTAAGTTTTGAAATTGCATTTCTTAACTCAAACAAAACATTAAAATTTGTGAGCCCTAACACATAAATACCTAGTGTGATGTTACTCATTGTCTCATCATTCATAAATCCTATAGAAGTAGTAGCTTTTAACTGTTACAAAACTTAACACACACACAAAACAAACTCAAAGAAAAGTTTCTACTGCTGTGAGAAATTTTTTCAAGACAAACAAAATTAGCTTAGAGGAAACATCAAGGCTTACCGTTTTATTTTCCAACCTTCTCACAAAGAACTCAAGAGAGGTTCTCTATTCTCAGAAGGTTTCAGTGTAGACGTGGAGCTCCAGATGTCTGGTTTTATAGGATTTGAACAGAGGCCACACCTAGCAACCAGAAGTTAGTAATTGGCTGCTTTTTGTTTGAAGTAACAAGCTCAGCTTTGTCCAGAAACAAAGTGAAACAAGCCTTGCAAAATTACTCACCAGCTCCACTATGTCTTGCTCAGCTGAGAGCAGAAAGGAAGTGGAAAAGAAAAAGATATTTTTTTTCTTTCCTCTCTTTCTTTTGCACTTTTAGTTCTAGAAGGTACAAAATGCAGTTTAGTTTTAATTTTACAGCGTTGTCTGCTCCCATCTATATACAATTATTGGCAATTTCCGCTCCATTGAGCAGATCAAAGAATTAAAAGGTCATTGACCTAAAAACTAAAAACTCATGAGGGGAAAAAACTTTAATAGGTTTAAATTCCAGCTCCATGTATAGAACTTGCTACCAGACTCTGGGCACCTACTTTCCTGAACTGTTAGTATATTCTTACAGGAGCAATATCATCTACTCTGTAGATTTCATTTGACAACTGTGAAATAACATGTATTTGTAAATGTTAACATTATACACTGATAGATAATTTTTTGTTTTTCTTTTACTGGAAATGTTTCTGCTTTCCAAATCTAGCTTTTATACCTCCGTAGAACTAAGCAATACACAGGAAGTGAAGTAAAATTTTCAACAAACCTAGTGCGAAAAGTTTGGCATTGTGAAATAAGCATTAGGAGATGGCCAATTTGCCTTATTTCTTCTGTATACACATCGTTTGTACTTATATTTTCATTTATAAATAGCAAATCCTTGACATTGTGGAGTAGTAGAACAATTTAAAAGAAGGGAGTAGAGCTATGGCTTGAAAGGATTAATGGATTAGCAATGATCACAAAATTAGTATCACATGAAAGTTCCCACCCCCTATAAGGAAGGGAAATTTATTTCCGTATTCTCAATAGTGATTCATTCTTATTCTTTAAAAATCCTTGCAAGTTAATGTGTGATGTATCCATCAATCTATGTACAAGTGTGAATTCTGTCACATCATGGCTCTGCTTATTTTGTGTTCTAAGAGCTTAATCTATATCCTCCTTCCTCATCTAGAGCTCAGGCAATTATATAGTTCAGGGTTATAAAAAGCCATAGAAATGTCCTCGTTAAACTTGAAATATTTATAAAGCATTTAAAACTTTCAATGTGGATTTCATAGAAGCCAATACACCCTTACCTAGGAAGCTTATTTAATACAGTTAAGAAAACAGCCATCGTCAGAAAAAAACATTGCCCCATTTGTAAGGAAATGGAAAGATTTAGAAAAAAATCATATTTAGTGAAGTAAGCCAGACTCAAAGGAGCATAGGCACAATGGTTTCCCTCATTTGTCATAATCAGTAGAAACCTTGGGCTCTCCTAGCAGAGATTTATAATAGGACAAAACCTGGATACATAAGGCCCTATAGTACGAAATGAAAGGACCTCCAGGATATAGAAACAGAAGCCATATAATGAGTGTTTGTTGTCCTTAATGTACTACATTATCTCTCATCTCTTTTGCTCTCTCTTGGCTATCTCATATTGTTACAGTATTTCACCTTGTTATCTGATATATTGCATATATGTGTATTTGGTTATTTGAAATCGGATAGGGAAGGGGGGAAACAAGATGAGGAGCGGCGTGGGGGGAAGGAAATGGGGACCAAGACATGAAAAAGAGCATCAATGTTTGTGAAGTAATGCACCTTCTATCTGGTGAGTATAATGTAACTCTTCTATTAATTACAATTAAAAATATCTGAAGAAAAAAATAGCTATCTTTATTATTGAAATTTGCTACATAAATTCTGAAAACAAAAATAAACTAGTCAGCATCTACTAATTAATTTGATGGGTATCTTTTCAAATTGATCTTGACAGATGTAAGCTTCTAATGCTTTATTTATGCTGCCAGCTGAAAAGGAAAGTGATAATTATACAAAATCTGGTTAGTTTTTTTTTTATTGTTTGAATTTATACTGCTAATTTTGGCAATGAATACTTTAGAGTCTGTCTACATAGTAACATTCAAAAATTAAGGAAAACTTCACTTTTTTAAATTAAAAATCATTTTATTAGTATATTTTAAATGCATATGGGATAGTGGTGATTATTTTAACATTTCTGTATATGCTTACATTATACTTTGACTAAATTCCTTCTCTCCAGCATTCTTCCTTACATTCCCTGCCCCTTCCCAAAGTGCTTTCAACGGGTTTCCTGATTCTAGTACTTACACATCTAGGAAGTATGCCAATTGTAGTTACCTTTCTTCACAATTTTCGTTTCCCTTCCCTGTCCCACTGGAAACCACCTTTGAACAGAACCCAGCTTATATTCCTGTCATTCATGTTTGTAAGTGTTTGAAGTCTTTTCACTGTGGTATTTCAAACATGCATATACAAACTTTTCTATTACTCTCTATAACTCCCTTGTATCTCTGTAAAAGGAGTATGGAGGGATGTCACAGCCCATCTACAGAGACATGGAACATTAAAAAATGTCCAAGTTGGATGGAATGAAGAAATGAGTCAAACATACAAAATGGATCAGCTTGAATGTAGATATAAAAACTGATTTCTCAAAAAAACTGAATTCTCCCCATATTCCTGGGTGCAAAACTCAAATCGTGGTTTGAGAAAGAGACAATCAGTCACTAGAATCCATGAGACTGTCTACAACAATTGATAATATCCGATTTCCATTGTTAAATATAATCATCTAAGAAAAACACATATTCTTGCTTTATATTTGAATGAGCCAAATTGCACTACTTTATGCATTCATATTTACCATAATTAACCCATAACAACAAAAACAAGTGTGGTACATAAGGTAGCAATGAGAGAAAAACATTTAGAAAACATTTTTCCAGAATTAACTTCCACCTGTAACTCTAAAGGGGAGAGGAATGTTCCAACAGAAGAAAAGAGAGTCAGTAATGCAAGAGATGGCTGTGAATAACCTGTTGAAATCACTTACATATATATATATATATATATACAATAATATGAAGTGGATTTGTAGTGATAAAAGAGCAAAGAGCATATAAAGGGTTCTATCATTAACAGCTACAGCAGTGAAACACTACACACTGTAACTGCACAGATATGACTCACCACTCTTACTGTGTGTAGAAGATGGTGATTCATTAGCTTCTTTGTTTCAAAAAGAGCATAGGCTAAGGAAAGAGCAGGCCAGAAATCCAGTGAAGAATAACCTTTGCACACTACATTGTCATATCATATTTAAACAGATAGTGAGGAGAAAGAAAAGGCCAAGCCTCACATCTCCCTCACCTATCACAGCAGAACAAGTTTCTAAAAAAATACCCAACTTTACTAAGATGTCTCCTCATCCTTTTAATTAAGGATGTAAATGCATCACTGTGTGGATGGAAGACAAGGTAAGGTATATTCAGAATCACGAAGGACTGCATTTTGCTGAAATCCCCAAGTCTCTCCACAGCTTGTCCCCCACCAACTATTTACAACCAATGAAAATTACTATTTTTATTTCTAATGTTTTCTCAATTGAATCATAATATCTAAGTGATTTTCTCCTCAACCTCAACTTAAATCTTTCTCCCTCACTCCCTCTTTCCCTGCCTCTTTCCCTCCCTCTCTTTTTTTCTGTTTGTTTCTCTCTCACATAGATACATACACATTTAGTAAAATTATTATTTTTCTTTTTACTTAGTTATTACTAATGCATGAAATAAAACAATATTGCTAATGAAATAGTTGTAGTAAAAGCAAATATTGCATCTTTATTGGGCCTTCCTGGAAGAAAAAGAAGACAACCCATCTGTGCAAGCTGAAGAAAGAACTGAAGCTCCCAAGTACATCAGGCACAGGATTCTCTTTAACCCGTTGATGGATTAACTTCCATTTTCCTCAGTGGATTCAATGAGAGAGAAAGAAGAGCTCCACCCTGTTGCCAACAAAGTGAGACAGGATTTGAAGTACCTGAGAATAGATTTTTCCTTATCTCAAGGAAACACAAATGTATCCATGGAAGAGGTTCCAGAAAAACACTGGGATTTGAGGGATGAGGTGTTCAAAACCCTATCATTGTTCTCAGTGTACACTTTTTGAGGTGAATTTCAAGTTAATTTATATCAAAGGGGTGCTATATTTTTTTCCATTCTAACACTATCACTCACTTAGCTACCACACAATAATTGCTAGCAGATTGTGCTAAGACCTTATCTCTTTTTCTCTATACATTTTCGGTAGTGGGTTAAAAATATTATCTTACACAAGATAAAAACTCAAGTGCAGTGATGGCTTAGTGATAGCTTACTAGGTGATTTGACAAACGTGGGTTGATTGTTATAAGCCTACAAGCAGGATCGTGCTATGGTTCACATTTTATTTGTTTGTTTTGTACCTATCCAATAGATAGGTAACCAGTTTGAGAGTTGGGGAAGGGGAGAAAATTAAGATGTATGCCAAGGTCAAAAGGTCAAATTATGAGTTTTGTTTTAAAGAGATCAAAGCAGATATTTAAATCCAAAATTGTGAAATTTCAAGATTCATAGATCAAGCTCAAGAGTCAAATTCTTTGTGCACAAATGTTTTCCTTAATCTTTCCTTATCTGTACTTTTAAAGTGAGTTTATTTTTCTTTCACGATTCCAAAACACTGGTAGCAAAACTCTTTGAGGAGAAAACATGCATAAATACATAGCATGATAATATCATTTGATCAACAGATTTTTTTCAAAGGCCCAGATAACAGGAATTTTCATTCATTGTTGGTAGGAATGCAAAAGCACACAATTCTTTGGAAGACTATCTGCTAGTTTCTTGACAATTTAAATATAGCATTTTTCCGTGCAATCTTGCAATCATTTTCCTACTTTTTCCTCCCAAAATAGGAAATGTGCATCTACACAACTCTCTTCTCCAAAAAACTCATTAACAACAATTTATTCATAGTTACCAAAAATTTGAAGCAAACATAGCACATTGAAAAAGATGAGAGAATAAGCAAACTAGGATATTCATGTGATGAAATACTAGTCAAGGATCAAAAGACATGTTACTAACACCAACAAAGATACAGAAGAATCCTAGGTAAACATTGCTAGCTGTAGGAAATCAGTATGGAAAGCCTATGATACATATATATATATATACACACACACACACATACACACACACACATACACACACACATATATATATATATATATAAACTTATTCCAACAACATGCATTCTACAAAAAGAGCAAAAGTAACAGATCAGTGCTGTATTATGGAAGCAATACATGGTTAAAAACAAGTAAGTAGCACATAACAAATATGAAAGCAAAATTTTAATTCGTTTTTATAAACTCAGATTTACTCACCAGAATGGGTTATTGTTTTTCTTTCATTTCAGTCTTTTTCAACATTTTTAATGCATTAGTAAAGACTCATGTAATCATAGCTCTTACAAATGATTCAGAAAAAAAAATTACACAAACACATACAAGCAAACAAAAACCTAAGAAACAAAAACAGCAAACTGAACAATCCAAGGAAAGCATACATATTCAAAGACACAAATCCATATTCCCAAACAAAGAGAGAAGCTGTTCTGATTTTCAGTAATTAGAGAAATGCTGATTGAAACACACTAGTAGATGTACAAGAGCCATTAGAATGGTGATGACCCAAAGCTTGCTCTTCTACCTTCACTGGCAAGATTATGCCAAAAGATGCTATAAGGATGGATTAGGTAGTATTCCCCCAGGTACATGAGCCCTGTGCTTGCTTGTTGGTTTTGAAAACCAGTTGGTTCCATATCTTAGCTATGGTAAATAATGCTGCAATGAACATTATTGTGCTGGTAACTTTAGCATGATCATGCTTCTGTTCATTTGGCTAAATGTCCAAAAATGGGATTGCTGGGTCATAGAGTTCTATGTTTAGTCTTTTGAGGAACCACCATACTTCTTTCCACAGTGGCTGAACAAGTTTACACTCCCACTAACAGTGGAGTAGTGTTTCCTCTGGTCACATACCTGCCAGCATATGTTGCTATTATATTTCTTGATAATGGCCCTTCTAACTGGGGTGAGATGCCCCTCAGTAGATGAATGGATAGAGAAAATGTGGTATATCTACACAATGGAGTCCTATGCTTCCATCAGAAAGAATGACATTGCCCCATTGGTAAGGAAATGGAAAAATTTGGAACGAAAGAAACAAAGTTTCATGGTTTCCCTTATTTGTAATAATTAGTATATATCTAGGATTGACCTAATAGAAGATCACAATGGCTCAACAGCTATGTAAATATGACCATGTAAAATGATTCTAAAAAATGATCCCAAGATATGGAAATAAAGGGTTTCTTTGTGATTATTGAATGTTTTTAGCATACAATGTAAGGTTATTTCTTTTTTCTCTCTTTTTTTCTTTTCCCCTATGATTTATTCCCTGCTGTCAATGTATTTTATTTTTGGTACCAGATCTAGTGTATATACATTTATCTGAATTGGGGAAGGGAAGAGGAACAACAAAATGGTGAGACAAAAGAAAAAGGGTGAACCAATGCAGCAGCAATACTCATAAGCCCATATGTTGGAAATGAACGTCACAACCTGGGGAAGGGTTTAGGGGAGGGAAAGTGGGAAAAAGATGTGGGAGGAGGTAACAATGTTTGAGAAGAAATGTACTCACTGTATGTAACTGTAACTCCTCTGTAAATCAGTTTGAAAATAAAATTTAATAATAATAATTATAGTAATAATGGATTGGGGCTCAGGCATTTGTCACTTACTGTGTAACTCTTTAACTACTCAGGAAGCTGAGATCTGAGACTCTGTGCTCAAAGCCAGCCCAAAGAGTTAAGTCCATGGAACTCTAATCTCCAAATTAACTACCAAAAAGCCAGAAATTGTGCTGTGGCTCAAAGTGGTAGAGCACTAGCCTTGAACAAAATAGCTCAGGCACAGTGCCCAAGAACTGAGTTCAAGCCCCATGAGCCATAAATGTGCACATGCATGTATGCATTCACACACACACACACACACACACACACACACACACACACACACACAAACTTGGCAGTGACTATAAAAATAAAATACACACAGAAGAGGATGACTTGGAAAGTCAGGCAGCATGTTGACCAAGAGAATGTAACTCTGTCACAACAGCTGCCAGGTAAGGAAGGAAGATGTGAAAACTGTAAAGATCACAGGATACTTATTAAGAAAGAAATTAACCTGGGTTGAGAAATTTGAAATTAAGAAGATGGAGCTACCTCTTAATGCTTAAGAAACATAGAGGAAGAATGGAGTTTGAGAAGAGAATGGGAGCTGAGGAGGGGCTGATGTTAAATATCAGAAGCACTTGGCTACACATAGTCTAAATGAATGTGTATTCACTTACACACACTTTCACTAAATGGTTAGAAGATAAAATGAGGGCAAAAGTCTCTAATTGTAGGGTAGAAGTAAGAATGGTTTTCTATCTGGCAAATATCATGTAACCCTTCTATTAATTACAATAAATAACATGAGAAAAAAAAGAAGTAAGAATGTTTTTTGGGGGTTGGGGGTGGTGTTTAGAATGACTGAAGTAAGATAATGAAATTGGAGGAGAAAAAATAGCATAAAGGATGAAATAAACTTCAGAAATCTGGACGCAATAGAAGAAACAATATGGAGAAAGATTATTGCCTATAAGACAGGGTATATCTTCTAGAACATATAGGCCACCTCTATATTACTTATTTGATGAGAGAAAAGAAGATTAAAAACAGAATTAATACTCTAAGGGACAAATAAAATATTGAAAACCAGAAGTGGAAATATGACATACACAAAATTTTCAAAGGGAAGATGTTTGGGAAAGATCAGGAAGAAGAGTGCTATAAACAAGTAAAGAAATTAACAAGGAATTCATCCTAAGATAGATTTGTCCCACAGATCCCAAGGAAGGTTCCATACCCGCTAGCTTTCTTCATTTTTGACTTCTTTAAGATTAGTTAAGACCCTCAGTTTGTGAAGGGTGGAGGCTAGACACTCCTAGAGTCAAAGCAGAGCAATGGGTCTTAAATTCTCCCACAGGTAGCAATTACTTTACGCAGCCTTCCAAAATACATTTAAAGCTTATCAGCACAACCAAGAATGCAGAGGCCAAGGCTGCTTACAGACAAAAAAATAAATAAATAGAATTTCCCTCACATTAAGAAAACACCTATTTTTCACTGTTCGGGATGAAGAAGGAATGGAAATGGAATAATGCTGTGACTGAATCTTATCACTGATGATATGAAAAACTGATCATGGTAAGATTTTAGAGGACATCGCCACTGATTTTTGCAGCTCTAGAAAAGGAACCTTAACTGTGTACTTAATAAAGCTGGTCTGCAGCTTATAATTCTCAGGCCTCTATCTTCTAAGAAGCTGAGATCCCTGACATGTATCACCATGCCCGGCCTATCTCTGATTTTTGACAAGACCCTTAAGCAACTCTCACTTCTATGTTGTAAGACAGCTGTAACTGTTGTTGAGAAAGAAAGATGGGCTTACATTTTGCAACATGTATTGCTTCAACAACTATCAGGAAAACAGGGGACAGAAACAAGTTTTAATAACTGGATAACTTAAAATTACTTTCAGTGTTCTCACTGAATATAGACCTATTGTAAGTGACTAATGTAGAGACACTTAGTACATAACAGACATTCTCTTATAGTTTTCAGGTATATATACATATAGAGATAAATCTGTCTATATCCATATATCCATATATATATATATCCATGCAAAGGTATAAGATCATGAAATCATCTTAACTCAAGAAAACAAGGGAAGTAGAACACTGGCAAGCAAAAAAGTTTTCTAGCTATGATTGTGTCTTTAAGCCCAAAGTCAAATATGCAAATTCTAACATTTTCCTTAACTCTGAATTACTATCCATAGTCTTTTTTTTTTTTGAAAGACTAAAAATAAGCAAAATGTGAACAAAGGAACAGGTCTAAATTCCACTTGTGATCGCCAGGTCCAGAAGAACCCCAAGAAATTCAAATTCAGCTCATGGATTTACAGTCAGCAATCCAGAGAATTAAAGGCCTTTCTGTTACAGGAGAAGCTCCTCTTCTGACTGGAAATTGTATCCTGTCGCCTGGTGGAGGTTTTGCATTTTTAAGAGGCTGTGGCAGGTGCTTGAGGTTTACTTTCCATATGGGACCAGAAGGAGTCAGCTGCGGGGGCTAAGGCTTATTTATTGTGGACACAGGTAAATTTGCTCAAAGTCTTCTAGGTGTAAAGAGGATAAAGGCTTAGTTAGGTAGTGAGAGATCACAGAAAATACTCTGGGATTACAAATGATGGGTTAGGCAAATATTCTTTATAGCATTTGATATTTGCAATATGAAAATGAAATGCAGATCAGAAAGCCTGTCTCATAAACTTCTTAAATCAGAAAGTCTCCTAAACTTGCTTTAACCTGAAACATCTAAGCTACATTTCTACTTTGATTGAGAGAGAATTCTAAGTTTAAAATAACTATAATATAGTATTTAAAAAGACTCTATAAACTAGGTTTGTTTGGGGAAAATACTTCATTGAAGAGGATTGTTATATTTGGGTAAATAAAGAGAGAGTATTTTTGTGAACAAACTTGCTCTCTGGAGGAGTTAAAAATTGTCTGACTGTGGTTTGATGAATCATAGCTGTAAAATTTGCCTAGAAGTAAAGAAGGAGGGGCGGGAGCTGGAGGAAGGAGAGCTACGAAGTTCTTTTTGAATAGGAAAATAATACTGTCCCCTTTCTTAAAATACCTATTGTTTCTTTACTAGGCAGTTCCACTTTAAAATATATCAGAAGTTCAAAATAGAAATAAAAGCTCTTAAGAAAACCAGAACTATATTTTAGAGTGTTTTTCACTTTAAGAAGTGGTTAAAGCCACATTCTCTCACCCCACCCCACAAGGGAGATCACTCAGAATTACTTGCAATACTTGTGTCTTGAAAAGCTGCATAATAAATAACAGTGAAGTTGTTCCAGCTATTGGGACACCATATTTTTTATTCATGCTAGTCTTCTTACACAGGCTCAGATAGAATTTTAGCATAGACTTTTGAGCAAGCCAATTCTCTAATGTGGAGCTCTGTCTGTTGAAACCCTTATTGTATTTTAAGACCCAGGTCTAATACCAGTCATCTAAAGCCTAATTTTCCAATTCTCTATTGAAAGAGGTGTTACTTATCTTAAAAACAAAGAACACATTCATTGGCTGAATCTTAAACATAGGATCAGATCACTGGAATTGTAGTTATTTTTTCTCCCTTCCTTACTAGGTTTAAATTTTTGTAGAAAATGGCTTACTCAGACCCAAATTATTCACAGCACCTTGCATATTGTAGTTCCATACCAAAAATATGTTAACTTTCCAGAAACTGTTAGCAATCACCTGCAAGTATTTTCCCAGACATTAAGAATTCTGTGATAAACAAGACAAAAAATTGCTACCTTCAAAAAATATGCACCTTAGTGATGCAAGTTGCATCATCTCAGAAAAGTAAGATGATTCTTTATCTCCCTAAGGGATTTCAATATTCTGTTCTTATATAGTGCAGAGTTTGAAATAAAATTTTTGCTTAAAATGGTGAGTGGTTATAGCCAGCACATCACAAATGGAAGCTTAGCTTATCTGGTTAAAAAGCATAGACTTAGCTTATCTGATTAATGAACATAGTCCCCATTTTAATTAAAAAACAGAGACAACACAAGACAATAATAATTAGACCTTTGAAGCATTCAAATTCAATGCTCTACTCCTTGTGATTATGCTGGGAGTACAGCACATCCAATAGTTTACAATATGGGACGGGAAAGGAAATGTTGGACAAGCCATGTTAGTGTTGTATCCAAAACTAAAAAACAAATTAAGAAGTAATACATCATCACACAGGGGTCAATAAATGCTGGGGCATGGAGCAGGCGAATCAGAAATAAATCCTTTAAATCTAGCTCTAGTAGCATTTGACAACAACTCTTCACATTCTGTGAAATGGGCTGGAATGTGGTGGCTGCTAATAGTTAATTATTAACATTTATTGAGCTCCTCCAATGAACTGAATGAGGGCAAGAAAAAGAATAAAGAAATAGTTTCCATAGGGAGATGCAAGGTCTTGCAAAATATACAACAGATGAGTCTCCATGTGTGCCCAGGAGAAAGGATGTTAAGCTAGGACAGCATTAGAAGATTACATCAAGTTCAGTAAATTAAATTTGCTCTCAATGACAGAGTTATCTTTGGTGTTACTGATTTGCATTTTTAAGGGCATGTCCTCTGGGTCACTTAGGTTTGGCTAATACAGAAATTATACATCTTAGCAATGTTTTTAAATGAAATTCTATCCGTTTTAATTCTTGAGGAAGAACATATGACTCAAATTTATAAAATGAGAGCATGATTTTACATCTATTACATAACAGCAAAATGGCACAAAAATGGGAAGACAACAGATAGCTGAAAATATTATGTTCTTCTGTTCTTTCTTTCTCCAATTTCTCAGCCTGCAATAAAGAGCTACTGGTCCTCATGAGAGTCCTCATTACAGTCAGATCAATTTTTCTTGGGCTCCCAATACTTTTGGTTTCTACTTATACACATTTGGTTACTCTGTGCCCAGGATAGTTACTCCTAATACATGCTACACACTTTTCTTTCTTTCTTTCTTTCTTTCTTTCTTTCTTTCTTTCTTTCTTTCTTTCTTTCTTTGTTTCTTTGTTTCTTTGTTTCTTTGTTTCTTTCTTTCTTTTGCCAGTCCTGGGCTTGAGCTTAGAGCCTGAGCACTGTCCTTGGACTTTCTCACGGTTAGAACTCTATCACTTGAGCCTCAGCACCACTTCCAGGTTTTTCTATGTATGTGGTACCGAGGAATCGAACTCTGGTCTTCGTGCACGCTAGGAAAGCACTCTACCACTAGGCTATACACTTTTCAGAACCCAGTAATCACCCACGTATATTCTTCTCAACTTTCTCATTCAATCATTTCAGGGATCATTCTTAATCATTTCTCATTTAATCATTTGAGTAATCAGTCTTACTTGATGATATAATCTTAATCTTCTTTCTGTTTATATTAGTTATCCTTTTCTTAGAAATTCCTCTAACCTGCATATATATAATGCCCCTTTAATTTAGATGCCAATATTATCATGGTAAATGTTACCATTTCCTTTTTTTCTGATGATAAAGTAAAAACACAAAATTCTGGATTTTTTTCTCAAAAGATGAATTGAGTATTTTATCTTAGATGAGGCTAGTTTTATTTAAAAAATGCAGCCACATACCATAAAACTCAAAGAATAATATGTATTTAGATTAATTGCTAGTCATATATCTCAGTCAGAAATAGAAAAATAAGCTTAAAATTGGGAATTAAGATGGAGATTGTGTTGAAGTTCTCTTTAGTAAGCTGGTATCCCTCTGTGTATATATATATATATATTCACATATTTTCATATCTATGAAATTCATGTATATTATATATAAAATATATGTAGATATAGTTTACTTGTGAAGTTATCTGTATAATTCTGGTTGATTTCTATACCCTCAAACAGCTGGAAATTTTTTCTTATTAGTCCCATCTTTTAGCACATGGTGCCCAGTATACACATATTTTTTAAATCCAGGTAAATTAGCACCTGTTTATAATTCCAGGTACCTAGAAGGCTGAGGCAAAAGGATCTCAGGTTCCAAAACTAGCTTTGACAACATATTCAGACATCAAATCCCTAAAAAACAAGTAAATAAGTGCATATTAAATGAAACATGAATGACAGGATGTCTTAATCACAGAATAAGTTCATTTGGGCAAATACCGCGGATTAAAAAAAATTAGACAAGACCGTCTAGTTTACCTTCTTTTGTTGGAATGAAATCGGATAGGACTGTTTGGATGGGACAAAGCGGAGCCGAAACTGTCCTGTTGCATAATTCAACCCAAGTCCCAAGGTATGGAAAATTGTATCTATGAAATCAATTCTAGTTTCAGTTTCTACACTCTAACATTCTTCTTTCCCCTGTTTCTTCATCTGAAAATAAGATGCTTTACTGTTAACCATCATGTGACAATGATGAAGAATGGCTTTCTTGTATGATAAGCTTTTATAGATGTAGTATTTAACAATCTTTCCGGGACTACAAAGGTATTTAGAATGAACTCATAGTAAGAAAAAGTAAACATCATTTAGATATATAATTTTAAAAACTGAAGAGCAGGTAGAAAGTAAAGTGATGAACTAAGTTAGAGGATTGAAGATAAAAGAAGTACTGTTAGTACCTGTCTGGCTTGGACAGATTATTAAATAAGGACTTCATGAAGCCAGTACAGAGATATCTGAAATTAAATGAGCCAGAAGGAAATTCAATCTTCCTGGCAAACTTGAATTAACTCTCTTTGTTTCTCTAAGCTCTGGTTAATACAAAATACATCTCCAGTTAATCAACAGTCTTTCTATATCCATAACTCTGAAACTCTGAAACATAAAACGTTCACCGGCATGGTTCTCAGGTAGACAGGAGACAAGGGAATGAAACAGCAGTGTTTAGTTTGTCTACCTGAGTTCCTTGTGGTTTAAGACTGAAACTCAACAGAGTCCACCCTGTTGTTTGTACTCATACACATATTGAGATCTTCAGGCAAGCTTGAACTTCTCTGAAAAGGACAAAGATAAACAAAGAAGGGCAGAGACTGAGGAATGTCAATCTCTATCTAGTAACTTGCAGGGCTGAAAGAATTCTCATTCTCCAAAGGTTATCTATGGAGCCAGTGATCCACTCGGTTGTAGTAGGTACATTTTGCCCCCATGATACAATTTGATCACACATGAAATATGCATGCTCTATGTCTCATGTATGATCAAGCAGACCACATGTATATATGAAACATGCATGCTGTAGAGCAGAAAAAAATGTGTCTGAAGGTATGCATACTTGTGTACATCTGACAGCCATCAAAAGCAAACAATATTCACAACTACTGATTCCACACCAAGACAACAATATCTTAATTTTCTCAATACATCTGTCTAAATAATAGATGTCATCATTTGAGTTGTAAAACATTGAGACATGATAGATAAGTGCATGGGTCTGGATTCTAGGGACCATGTTATACCTTAGATACTTTCTTTTATTCCAAGTCCTGGGTCTCGAGCTCTGGGCTTGGGCAATGTCCCTGAGTTCTGTGTTGTTTAAGGCTAGTACTCTGCCACTTGAGACACAGCCTATCTTCTGTGTTTTCTGTGATGAAACGAAAATAAGAATTTAATGGACTTTTCTGCCCCAACTGGCTTCAAGCTGCTATCCTCAGATACCATACTCCTGAGTAGTTAGGATTGCAAGCACGAGCCTGTGGCATCTGGCCTTCATTAGATACATGTATCTTGATTCATGTTAGTACCTTTCTGAACATTTCAGAGATGTCATCAAGAAAAATAAGGCAAATATTCATTTAGGAAGGTAAATCTAACCATCTTATTTGGAAAATATGACATTAAAATTGTGCTTACTCGCTTCTAGTGAAGTGATTAATTACTAATGATTCCCTATAGAATATTTCTAACAAAAAGTGTTTAGAACAACTTCATTTTTTTTTTGCCAGTCCTGGGCTTGAGCTCAGGGCCTGAGCACTGTCCTTGGACTTTCTCAAGGCTAGAGCTCTACCACTTGAGTCTCAGCACCACTTCCAGCTTTTTTCTATGTATGTGGTAACGAGGAATCGAACCCAGGTCTTCGTGCATGCGAGGCAAGCACTCTACCACTAGGCCAAACTCCCGGCCCTAGAACAACTTCATTTTTTAAATGAAATTAAAAGGCCTAGAATTTTCTTTTTGAGCATGAAACTACTATGCCTTTTAAGTTAAAAGGAAAGAAGTGAAACTCTGCCAGTAATACTCATCAACAGTAAAAAGATTGGTTTTCTACTTTATTGTTTATAAATTCCTTCCCATATATTTATTACATCCACACAATTGTACAAACAAGAAAGGAGGTACAAGTCAAGTGACCATTGTGCACATTTCAAAACTGAAGTCCAGGTAAGTTGGAATTAGCTAAAGTCCTTTGGTGAGAGTCATGGCTTGAGTCATGCTCAACCTTTTAGAACAAAGATATTTAAAATGAGATATCTGTGCCCGCCTCACTTTAGATATTTACAAATTATTTAAAGTTCTAACTAGAAAACAACATTATAGAACCAACCATGAAATCAAATAATGAGAACTAGGAATATGGCTTAGTGGTAAGGTTCTTGCCTACTACGCATGAGGCCCTGGGTTCAATTCCTTAGTACCACATACACAGAAGAAGCTGGAAATGGTGCTGTGGCTCAAGTGATAGAATGCTAGTCTTGAGCAAAAAAAGGCTCTAGGACAGTGCCCAGGGCCTGAGTTCAAGCTCCAGGACTGGCAGAAAAAAAATCAAAGATGAATCTGAAATATGAGGACTTTGGTGATTAAGAGTCTACACATGACTGTATTTTGAAGCTGGCAATCCTTCCAAGAACCCCTGTACTCCTGCACCATTCTCTCAGAACCTGAACCACAGGCATCCAGGTTAAATCCCTCTTTTGGAGGGTGTGAGAAAACCAAAAGCACAGTTTTCCACCTAACTAGGGTGTCATCACTCCATTTCCTGTACAATTCTTGAAAAACCAGCTCTTCAGGGACTAGCACTCATTATGTGTTCATACTTTTCAAAAGTTCATTCCTTTGGAAAACTGTTGAACTTTCCATAATTTTTCAGACCTGGGAGTTGAAACAAAGCGAGGTGATGAAATGATGACTCAGCTGGACTTGTCATTATTTTCATAACGAAGGGAATACCACGGCAAGGCAAAGGCACTAAGCAAGCCCCTCTTTTGTCTCTGGAGAGCTTTCCTCTTGGTTAATTGTCCTTCAACTTCATCTTATTATCTTTATCGTATACTGCTCTTTGCATTGACTTTTAAAATTTTTTTTGCTTATATTTACTAGTGTCATTGTCTATAAATAAATACTTAGATTCTAACTTCCACAAAATTCTTCAGAAAAATAAATGACTCTGCAGACAAATTCTACTGTCCTTTCTATTATAAAAATAATTATAAAGCTCAGAAATTTCCCCAGGTAAAGGTCTGTTGTTTTAAAAAAAATACATTAAATTATGATTATATCTGAAAAAAATCAGAAAAACAATAAAGAATTGACTGAGCTCTCAGGGCATATATTATAGTTTATTTTACGCTCATGTGGTAGGAAAATGGTATGGCTTATTCTGCTTTCTTGTTCTTTAGAAAATCAATTCAGTAAACTTCTTACTTTTCAGAATGCATTTAAATAATTGATGCCATCATCCATTGTAATTAATATATTATTTGTTTTAGAAGTTAGAACATTTATGATGTAAATGATTTGTTTACAATAATGACAAGAGAACAAGAACGATCTAATTTTGAAAAGTGCTAAAAACGACATCGACCCATTTTTTAGGAAATGGAAAGACTTAGAAAAAATCATATTAAGTGAAGTAAGCCAGACTCAAAGGAACTTAGGCTCAATGGTTTCCCTCATTTGTCATAATCAGTAGAAACCTTGGGCTCTACTAACAGAGATCTGCAATAGAGCAAAACCTAGATACATAAGGCCATATAGTATGAAGCTAATTGAAAGGACCTCCAGGATACTGAAACAAAAGCCATATAATGAATGATTGTTGTCCTTAATGTACTATGTTATCTCTCATCTCCTTTGCTGTCCCTTGGGTATCTCATATTGTTACAGTACCTCACTTTGTTATCTGATATATTGAATTTATTTGTATTTGGTTATTTGAAATTTGATAGGGAAGGGGGGAAAACCAAGATGGGGGAGGGGGGAAGTGTGGGGGAGGGTAAAGGGTACCAAGACATATGAAAGGGTATCAATGTATGTGAATTAATGCACCTTCTATATGGCAAATATCATGTAACCCTTTTATTAATTACAATAAAAATATTAAAAAAAGAAAAATGCTAAAAACTACATTTAGCTGGGCACTCATGTCTCATACTAGCCATTCAGGAGGCTCAGATCTGAGGACTGATCTTTTGCCAGACTCTGGCAAAAAATAAAAATAAAAATCTTTGAGACTCTTATCTACAATGAACTACTACTACTACTAACTACTACTGCTGCTGCCTTTATTGAAGCTGTGGCTCAATTAAGCCTCGTGCACTAGTAGAACATTAGCCTTAAACACAAATGCTCATGGACAGCATCTAAACCCTGCGAGTTCAAGCCCAGTACTAGCATAAAACAAACCAAACCAAACAATAGCAACAACAAGTCTTAAGAACGTTGCTAATTGTAGCATGACAAACACCCTTTTTCTTTTTCTTCTCAAGTTACCTTAGCTGAAAAAACAAAAGCAACACATCTCAAGAAGAAAAAAATTATGTTTCCATAGATGCTGGATCTTGAGAAAAAAAATGCAGCAATGGTCTGCACATTGGCGGCTCACTTTGCAAGCCTCACTACCCAGAAGACTCAGGTGTGAGAATCAAAGCCATCCCAGGCAGGAAAGTCTGAGAGAATCTCATCACCAGAGTTCAAGACTGAATTCAAGCCCAAGGACTGGCACACACACACACACACACACACACACACACACACACACACACACACACACTACAGGAATCATTTTTAAATGTAAAACTAGAACAATTTAGTAAAGCTTGTGCTTCTCTTTAGAGAAATAAATTTGAGAAAGAAAAGAGCAATAGGAAATCTCTAAGTTGAGCTGGGTGAAGTGGTTCAGCCTGTAATCCTAGCTATTCAGGGAGCTGAGATCTGAGGATTTCAGTTCAAAACCAGCCCAGGCACTAAAGTCTGTGAGACTCTTATCTCTAGTTAACCCCTAGAAAACTGGAAGTGGTGCTGTGGCTCAAGGGGTAGGGTGGTAGCCTTGAGGTGAAGAGCTCAGAGACAATGCCAAGGCCCAGAGTTCAAGTCCCACCACTGCCAAAAACAAGAAGAAAAAAAAAGAAATCTCCAAGTTGAACATTCAAAGGCAGAGGCCATTGAAAATCCCTAATAGCCCAAAGTGGCACCAAGGAGTGACCAAACTGGCTTATATATCAGCATGCTTGCAAGTAAAGGAAAATGTACGCTTCAGAGATATTTTAGGAAATTTTGAACATGCTATGTGTGATGTTGGCCTCTGCATACATATAGGTAGGTCAGATGAGAACACAGGAAGTGTCCATCAGAAAATACTTTATGATAGGATTTGCACTGAAACAACTACCATGGGTGTCATGAATCCTGACTGAGGAGGGCTTTGATGATAAAGAGTAAGACATATTCTGGGAAAGAAGGTGCAGCTTGCTGCAACTTGCTCATTAGGGTGGGGCCATGATTATCAGCCAAAGTACATTGATGTCACACATGTAATGCAATCATCATGCCAGTTGTAATCAGAATACTGAATATCTTACAAAGACAATACCTTTGCTAAATGTGGTATATTTAATAGGAACCACAAGCACTCTTAGGCATTGGGGTGGTGCATTTTTGTTGGCATCATATCACTTTTCTGTATGATCCATAGTTCTTTTTTTCAGTATTTCATTTTATTTTTATTATCTAAGTAGTTGTACAAAGGCACTTCATTTTAAGTTATCAATTTAAGAGTATGATTCATTTGAATTTGTCCCATGGAATCATAAGGATAAAGCCTTCTTTCTCTGTCCCTTTACTACTTTGTTTTTAGAAAGGATGGAAATCACTCACCCAGAAACTTCACTACACTCCAGTGTAATGAACTCAACTTGACCTTGACAAATCTTTTTAATTAAATTAAATAGTAATTAAATTAAACTACACTTGCAAAAATTAGACTAAAACTAAAAGTAGTAAAACCAAAAGAAAATCTTTAGCAAAAGAATCACAGGACAATTTTACAAAATCAGGCATTTAAAAATGAATCCGTTGTTTACAGAGGAAAATAATGGCACTGGGAGAGGATTTCCAAGACATTATTTCACCATCTAAAATCATCTGTCTTTCATGTTTGCTTTGGTCTATCTTCACAAGTACAAGTAAAAATAAGCATTCTTTGCTTAAATCCATACTGTAGAACATGATGTAAAATTTCATTAATATTCATTTTGAAAGATAATCCTTTGAAGAGTGTTGTGAACCAGATACCGTTGTGTTTCTGATTTTACATGAATTCTGAAGCTGATTGACCAACCTTATAAGGTATTACAGTCCCAAAGTGAGAAAACTAAGACTTACTCTCTTTCAGCCATGATTAAAGAAAATATACACAACCCTAATACAAACTTCTTTGTTCTTTCTTATAGAACTATATTTTATTTTAGGTAGGGTTTTCCCCATTCCTGTAGAGTGGACGCAAGGTCTGACGGCTATCTGTGAACATTTTGCCCAAGGCTAGATCTCTGTCACTTGAGTCACAGGAAATCTGCTGGCTTTTTTTGGTGGTTAATTATAAGGAAGAATTCCATAGACTTTTCTGTCTAGCCTGGCTTTGAACTGCAAGCCTCACATTTCAGCCTTCTTGGTATCTAGGATTATAGGTATGAGTAATCAATTATTGACTAAGTTATGGGAATTAAATGGCATATATTGCTTCTCTTCCTTTGCATCCATGAAAGATATAAAAAGTGTTCATGATAATGTATATATACATATAAATCTATCTATTATAGCACAGAGATAGTTCTCAGTAAATATTTGTGTATGTTTCCATCTGCAATAAACAAAATATTTCAAATTATTTTTTTCATATACATTTATGGTAATTAATAGAAGGGTTACATTATATTCACCAGATAGAAGGTGCATTACTTCACATACATTGATACCCTTTCTCATGTCTTGGTCCCCGTTTCCCTCCCCCCATCTCCACCCCTCATCTTGATTTCCCCCCTTCCCTATCCGACTTCTAATAACCAAATACGCATATAAACAATATATCAGATAACCAGGAGAAATACTGTAACAATATGAGATAACCAAGGGACAGCAAAAGAGGTGAGAGATAACATAGTACATTAAGGACAACAATCACTCATATGGCTTTTGTTTCTATATCCTGAAGGTCCTTTCATTTAGTGTCATACGATATGGCCTTAAGTATCTAGATTTTGTTCTATTGTAAATCTCTGCTAGGACCACCCAAGGTTTCTATGACAAATGAGGGACACCATTGAGCCTATGTTCCTTTGAGTCTGGCTTACTTCACTTAATATAATTTTTTCAAAGTCTTTCCATTTCCTTACAAATGGGGTGATGTCCTTCTTTCTGACAGCAGCATAGAATTCCAGTATGTATAAATACCACATCTTGTGGGTCCACTCAACTGAGGGGCATCTGGGCTGGTTCCATAGCTTTGCTATGGTAAATAGTGCTGCAATGAACATCATTGTGCTAGTGGATTTAATATGCCCTTGTTTCTGGACGATTGGGTACATGCCAAGTAATGCGATTGCTGGGTCATAGGGGAGCGCTATGTTTAGTCTTTTGAGGAACTGCCATACTGCTTTCCATAGTCATCGAACAAGTTTGCATTTCCATCAACAGTGTAGTAGTGATCCCAGGGTAGTAGTGGCCACATCCCCTCCAGCATCTGTTGTTATTAGATTTCTTGATCCTGGCCATTCTAACTGGAGTGAGGTGGAATCTTAGAGTTGTTTTGATTTGCATTTCTTTTATGGCCAGAGATGTCGAGCATTTCTTCATGTGTCTATTGGCCATTTTTATTTCTTCTTCAGAGAAGACTCTCTTTAAGTCTTTGGCCCATCTTTTAATGGGATGGTTGTTTCTTTGGAGATTAGTTTTGGAGTGGTTCAATTTTTTGAGCTGTTGATATATTTTAGATATGAGGCCTTTGTCGTTGTCTGGTTGTGAAGATCTGCTCCCACTCTGCAGGCTTTCTAGTTGATTTGCTAGTTATGTCCTTTGCCACACAGAAGTTCTGCAGTTGAATGCAATCCCACTTATCCAGACTTTCTCTGATTTGTTGTGTTTCTTGGTCCTTATTAAGAAAGTTTTGACCTGTGCTAAGGAGACCTAGTGTGTCTCCTATTCCTTCTTGTAAAGTTTTCAGTGTATTTGCTTTTACCTTGAGGTCTTTGATCCATTTAGAGTTAATCCTGGTGCAGGGAGACAAAGAAGGATCCAATTTTAGTTTTTTGCAGGTGCTTAACCAGTTCTGCCAGCCCCACTTGTTGAAAAGGCTATCTTTCTTCCAATCTATTTTTTTTTTGCTCCCTTGTCAAAGATTAAGTGGCCATAGGTCTGTGGTTTAATATCTGGTTCCTCAGTTCTATTCCATTGGTCTTCAGGCCTGTTCTTGTGACAATACCAAGCTATTTTGGTCATGAATGAAGACTCTTCTCCTGTTTTTTGTGTGGGAAGCAAGAGAATTTTCTCTCTTCTTTTCCTGCTTTATCTTCTTATACTAAAATAACTTCTTGCAAAATAAAAATAAACAAGTGCAGTTATGAGAATGTATGACACTCACTTTTAGATAGACCAAAGTGTTTTTCTAAGATGTGTTTGAAAGCATGAAGTTTTTAGGTTTCATTTTTTAAGTGGTTATTTGGCCATTTTAAATTTTTCTTGATGACAAATGATCTTATTTCCTATTATTAAGAAAAAAATAAATATATACCCAACTGAAGTATGGAAGCTAGAAATATGAAAAGTTAAAAGTGCAGTGCCTAAGCTCTAAGCTGGCTTACATGTTTATCTTTTACTGTGCTGTCATGACTTCCTCTGCTGTTTGCTTTAGAAATAATTACAATTCACAACTCTGAGAATCAGCATGAAGTAGAGGCTAAAGCAGAAACTCTGTTATCTGTGTGTATTGGCTCTATTCACCTTATAATTAAAATAAAATTAAAAACAAGATGAACTATTGCTTAAGTTGAAAACTTAGTAGCAACTTTGCATCACTGAGTCATGTATTGTCCTTCAGCACAAAGAAAATATTCTTTTACTCTAGGCCACAAGATAATCAGCAAATTCTAAAGAAAACAGGAAGTAAGGAACCCATACAAGAGACAAGATATCTGATTTTAATCAAGAATCTGTGGTTAAATACATCTTTGAAGGGACTGTATCTCACTGCAAAAACAACTTTTTCACTCGAACGTGTTTGAGAGGTATAGGTGGATCATTGCAAACTTCCAAAATTCAAAACTTCACACATTCTTACAAATATAAGAGGCTATGAAATGGAGTTAAGTTTATAAATTAGTATATAGCTAACTATCGTGTAGGCAAGTCTTCCATGTTTTACCATGTTGATGTTATTTTCACTTGTAATCTTTGTAGAAATATCTTTTTTTATTTCTGGTAGGAAATCTCCATATCATGGAGACAAGATTATACTCTGTCAAATATATCAGTACCTTTGAGTCTATGATTTTGCCTTGAGGAACACCATTTACTAAACCAGCAGTTTGGTTCATTTTGAGCAAAAATACTGAAGTAGAATTGACTCTGGGTCATGTCTGTGTGAGTAAACAACCACCATCTGTCCAAAACAGACTGAGTCACAGAGAGTTTAAATAACTTCCTGAAATGAATAAAATATCTCTACCCCTGAAGTTATCGAATTGAATCAGGAATACATAGATACATGCTGGTATCAAAATTATATCAGAACTGAGTGTTGATGGCTCATGCCTGTAAACCTAGTTACTCAGGAGGCTGAGGTTTGAGGACCATGGTTCAAAGCCAGCCTCAGCAGGAAAAATCCATGAGACTCGAAGCCCCAATTGACTACCAGAAAACCAGAAATGGAGTTGTGGCTCAAAGTGATAGAGTACTAACCTTGAACAAAAAAGCTCAGGGACAGTACCCAGGCCCAGAGTTCAGGAGAGATAAGAGAAAAAAATTCAGTGAAACCAAGCTCATGGATTTCCAGTCAAAATGGATGTTAACCCCTCCCTATTATCTGGGACTTTTAAATAAGAATTACACCAATACTTATGAGTGGTGGGAAGACTTATCTGTCACACAGTTGTCACAACTTTTGTCCAGGAAAATTAAAGAAACTGTTTTTGTAACCAAGCATGATCTACAGTTCCATATTCTCAGCTCATGACACACAGCCTGATTCATGCCAACACTCAAAACTTCCTGTTACACAGGTCTGTATTTGACAGCTCTGGACACTGAACAGATCTATGTCAATGGTTTGTTCAATTAAATATCTGGTTCTCTACAAAATCAGTTCCTTGTATGTGTATTAATTTTCTACCACTACCTTCACATCAGCCTGGTGAATTTTGAAGCCTTTGTAATACCTTTAACCCTTTCATATATATTCTGTAACACACATACACACATGCACACACAAACACACACATATACACATACATGCATGCGTGTATATATATACTCTGAGAGAAGTATAATGTGTGGTCTGAATATTGGTTTTAGTAATTAAGATGTAAAACCACAGGTAGAATGTAGCTGTGATTGTAAAATACCTGCTTCTTAGCAAACAGAAGGCCCTGAGTTCAAATCAGACAGACAGACAGACAGACAGACAGACAGACAGGCAGGTAGGCAGGCAGGCAGAGAGACAGGAGAGAGACAGAGAGACAGAGAGAGACACAGAGAGAGACACAGAGAGAATGAACAATCACAATTGTCAAGGCTATAAAATCCAAGGGAAATCTAGGCAAATTAAAGTATATGAAATTGACAGTTTTCTAACTTAAGTGCTATTCAATAAATTCTGATACTGTGGAAAGGTTCAAACATATCTGCTCTGTGCCCAGATAATTTCCATAGGAACAACTCATCACATTTCTCATTTAGTTGGTGATAATTGATGCAAGTTCTCCTGAGGGGCAACTGTGGCCTCCCAGTCATTACAGAAATATCTGGCAGAACTACAGAGTAGGGCCTACACTGGGTGTGTTTGTGTCTCTAGTGGCTACTAATTGTTCTTTCATTTGTTTGATATTGAAGTTTTCTAGTTTCAGCTTTGAGAGAAGTCATCTGATGGACACACACGCGCGTGCGCACACACACACATACACACACACAAATACATCCAAGCTCTGTATTATCTCCTATCTATTTAAGCTTATCTCAAGCCCTTTCAGTAATTAATTCAATGAAAAACCGAAGATCAATGTATGAGTGGAATCATATTTATGTTTTGATAATCAGGGATAAACAGGTCTATTTTACAACCAATGAATGCCAAGAAATTAAAAGTGCTTTTGGGATGATTTTAAATTAGATTGTGTTAAGCATAGAGCATTGTGATTCTATGAAAGTCTATGGCTAGATTGGATCAAATGGAAAATATCTGTAGTCAGAGATACTCAGGACACAGATAACAGAGAATTGCAGTGGATGTCATCCACTTTGAAAAAAATGATTGAGATCCCCTATCTCAACTAACAGGGATGGAGGCTTCTGTTGTAATCCTAGCTATGCTGGAGTCATAGGTAGGCACACTGCGATCTGAATGTGGCCTCAGTGAAAAGTAAAGACCCTGTCCAAAAAATATCTACAGTAAAGTCAGCCTGGGGTTGTGACTAGAGAGGTATATAAGGCCCTAAGTTCAAGTTCCATAACTGACAATGATGATGATGATGATGATGATGATAAAGTGTAAGCTATTGAACTTGCTTTCAAAGGTTTAAAAAGCTTCTTTAAAAATTTTACTTTTTAGTTGGGTGCAGTGGCTCACACCTGTAATTCTAGCTACTCAGGCGGCTGAGATCTGAGGATAAAGATTCAATGACAGCCTGAGCACAAAAGGACCTGAGACCTTTATCTCCAATTAACCTCTAGAAAAACAGGAAGTGGGGCTTGGCTCAAGGGTAGGGTGGTAGCCTTGAGCTGAAGAGCTCAGGGACAACACCCAGGCCAAGTTCAAGCCCCACAACTCCCCAAAAATACATTTTTGTCTATATAAATTGTATCATTCTGGTGAATGCAGTAGCTATTAAATAAAAGAAGCCACTGACTGGAAAAGAGAGCCTTCATAAGGCCTTATCAAAGATTTAACATTCACATAAGAGGAAGGTGCAAGAGCTATTCCAGAGACCAGGGGTAGCCAAGATAGATGGAGTAGCAAGTGTATACATAGTGAACTTGGTGATTGTAGCTTTAAATTCTAAGCGCATTTTGTTTTAAATGCAACTTTACAGATTCGAAATCCTACTTACAGCATTCCAGGTTCTTTCTGTGGATCAGAACTTGAGCTCAGAAATTTTGACTTTGAAGAAGTGCCATTCTATGGGTACAGATTCCATGAATCTGTATTCTATCGATTTTAACCATTATTGACCAGGTACATCAAACAATTCTCCTGTCAATTACCCTTCTCCTTTTCCTTTAGAAACACCCTAGTGAACAGTCACCACTATAGGTCCTTACAGCATGAGTATGGTCACTTTCCATTGCTGTTCTCATCGTTTGTCATCCCAGCTCTTTATCAAGCTACCATGAACTTCACAAAAATGCCCAATCTTCTTTTGCTAGCGTATGCTTGTAAACATAGGGATGAAAGGACCTTGTGCCCTTTCCAATGAAGATAGTCACCTGTAAATTCTCCAGTGTTACACAAAGGAATCATTCTACCATGCTTACTTCTTTGAGTCTTTTGATCCGTTTCCCAAAACTCTGCCAAGGCATCTCTGTCATTTCTTCCTTAATTATAGGTATCTTACCCTTCCTTGACCCCAAGATTGCGGTAGTGATCCAAACACTATATTGAAACTATTTCCATGTACTCTTTCCAGGGAGTTTTCAGTCATAAGTAAATATTCCCTTTACAGACAAACTTCTCCTTTATCAAATATATCTTTTACGAGCTTCAGCCCTTATTGCAGTCCAACACTATCAAGATCTACTTTGAGGCAGGCTCTCTTGTGTCCTTTGGAATGAGATTCCAACGTGCCTTTTCTGAATCTTCCTATCCTTCAGTGCCTCATCCATGCTGAAATTTGATTCTAGTTTCAGAACTAAAAAGACAATAAGTAGCATCAGTTATGGAAGAGCAAAAATCCCATCCTCCAAGGACTCCCTCTGCACTGGGGCTTTGTTATAATATCCGGCAAGAGACAGATGCTCTCCTTTAGGAAAAAGCTGATGTTTCATTTAGCATCATGAAAAGCTGGGCCTTTTGTAACCTTGAGCACATCTGCCTCAAATTCCCACTGGCATCCTAGGGACCCACTCCTTCCCCACCAGGATTCTGGCTGAATAACAACAACAACAACAAGACATAAAATGTGGGAATTCATTTTCTATAATACTTGTATGATTCTCATAAGAAAGTGCTCATTTAATCTTCAGTCTGTGTTTTGTTACACAATTATAGATCTCACTAAATGGTGCTCTGGAAGATTTATAACTTTACCACCATATCCAGGTTTGCTATTAGCAAATATGAGATTGTTGGTTTTCTTCTTCAGTGCAGAAGTTCCACAAAGCCTTAATAATGAGATACATTTTCATCTATTTAGTTATATCTTAATGAGCCCTTTTTTATTTCCAAATCTAATAAGTAAAATATATCACTGAAATAGTATAATGCATCTTTGAAATAGTATTGATTTTAGTTTAGTCACTATCATACTTCCACGGTTTACATCTTTAACTAGAGTTATGATTTCATATGCTTAATGTCTAATTAAAGAGTTGTTATAGATTTTAACTCACAGACAATTATACCAAATATATATTTTTATCACAGACCTAAAGAAAAAAATTAAAATGTCAATTAAGCTTTCTAACTTTCAAACATGAAACATAAAGATACAATACCTATTTTAGAAAAAAGTGAGAAAAAAGATGTGACAGAGAAATGCTTATTTTTTAAAATAAAGAATAATTTGTGTAAATATACACAAAATTCAGGCAACTATATGCTTATCCTTTCGACCACAACTTAGAACAATTCTCACTAATGGAAATTAAAATTTTGCATGTGACCCTATTATATGAAAAATTATTATATAAAGGTCTGTAGGTTAGGTGCAAGGTTAAATGAATATGGGGCAATAATTATATCAACAATATGGAAAATACTCCAAACACAATGATATTTTGAAACTAGAATAACCATACATAAATTTTAAATAGAAAATCTGTTGCACATAAAAATAATTTGATGCTAGTTTTCAATGTTAAATTTCACATCCACTGCTAGTTAACTTTTAATTTACTAATCAGAACAACAGAATCTCTTGTTGTAATCAGTAAAGTTTTCTTACTATAAGCAACCTGAGAGTTTTTATCATCTAGTGCTTGAAAACAGACAAAAATATTTACTTTTCCAACTCAACCACACGCTGGAAAGTCATTAGTTCATTTTGAAGGAAGTACATTTTCCTAATTCTTGCATGATTGAACAAGTTTTAAACTAATAAAACGTGTTATGAAAAAATAAATCAGCTTATATCATTCTATCCCTTTAAAATATATTCATGGGCCTGGAGTTTGGCCTAGCATGCACAAAGACCCCTGTGGCTCAAGTGGTTGACCTTTGTCTTTGAGAAAGCCCAAATGATAGTGTTCAGGCCCTGATTTCAAGCCCCAGAATTGGCAAAAAAAAACCCTAATTATAATAATAAAAACAAATTCACATTTATGCTTGTACCATTATCCTAGTTTTCACACATATGATACATAATATATGAAATACATAGCAGATATGAGACATATATATGAAATATATTGTAATTTTTTCTTCCTTAAAGTAAAAAAGCTATCTTTTTTCAACTGAGTGACAAATTATGGCTAGACATAACTCAGATGCAAAGAATGAATATATCCTTTGGCCACAATTTTTAATAAATTCACCTTTATTGATATCATCACATGGAACAAAATAAATTAAAGCAAGTTCTTTTCTTCATCATAAGATACCTATGATTTCTTTCTATTTTCTGACATTCACTGTTATAATCATAAGAGTTTTTGTATATCATATCCTTTTATTAAAAAGCTTTGTTTTATAAACACAGCAAACTAGAAAACATTTTTAGTATAATAATTGCAAGTGTCGATTTGTGTTAGGTATAAAATGTGTCCTTTATTCTTCAATTAAGTTATAAAATTGCAGACTTTTCTTATTTTCCTTTCATTGATATAACTGATCCCAAGCCTTTAATAAGGGAGAAAATAGTTCTCCCAGGAACATCATCTTGCTTTGGTATTAATGGAAGGAGGTGCATATAGAATAATGTAGGTGACACATGCTGTAGCCTGTGATTTGCTTTCTCTGATTTCTGACTTGATCACAATAAACTACTGGTCCCTCCCCATCACCTCCTTAGTTTTTGTGATTCTTTGCATAGTGTAGCACATAGGAAATGCTTCTAAGTGTTAATTGCTAGTATTAGCTCACCATTCTAATATTCACATGGGGCTTACCATCATTTAGAATTTTACTGCTTTTACTTGCATAATATTTATAGTCAGTCACCTAATGATCTTTTGTTTTCCTTCTCTAATCCACCCTTTCTCTTCCAAATGCATCACCAGCATAAACACCCTATAAAAAGTTGCACAGCTCAAATGTCTGATCAAATACCTTAGTAAGATCATAGCATAATTTTTTAAGATCCACCACTGCCTAGACCCCTCTCTCTTTCTAATTTAATTTCCTCCTTTATGCTTCATCATAAGCCCTCTATTCCACTTAAAACAGTATTTATGTGGTTGTCATTTGAATTCTTGTGATGTTTTATTTCTACTGGATCCTCCCCTCTCATTTCCTCATTGTCAGGGATCTCATTTCCACCTTTTCTTTCTCCAAATGTGTCCTTCCCACAATCCTCTCAGCTAAGAATCATGCTTTCTTTGTGAGTACTTTCCTTATATTCCTTATTACACCCTAAGTTTTCATTCAACCATCAAGGTTTCTGTACCTGTTTTCTCTCTTTCAGTTGACATACCAAATGAACACTTTCTGACATCATGAATGAATGACTTTTCCAAATATCTCAGGACAGCATAACAATAATGCTAAATATTGACTACAAATAACATTTTTTCATTTTATTAGAAGGCTGATCTTTTTTTTTTACCAAAGAAATGTTGGCTCAATACATCATAGGATTCTGAATAAAATAGAGACTTACTTGTCCCCAATATTTTACCAACCAATAGAATCTGCAATGTTCTGCCAATAAAGAGCTAAAAGTTTGTTAGTCCCACTCTTGATGATGGCTTTGTCACATGGAGTTTTACTGAATGAAATTAGTTTATATATTGAAGAATAAAAATGGAAAGGAAGATAAAATAATGGCATTCACAAGGAAGTGGATGAATCTAGAGCAAATCATGTTGAGTGAGACAAGTCAAGACCAAAGGAACAAAAGGCGCATGGTATCCTTAATATGTGGCTATTAGATCCAAACAATACAAGAGTGAGGACTCAATATTTGCATACCCAATGCTATGGACATGGTAATGGAAATATAAACATAACTATATAGACATAAAAACTTATGACTCTATAGACATAATGTTTTTATTTCATAAATTAATGTTTCTATGACATGTAAACCCTTAGCCTAATTTTGATTAAGTTCTAAAAACTAAGTCCCAGTGATTGTACATAGAGATTCCCTTCGTGAACACTTGTTTGTTAAACTTGTCATTTGAAATATGATGTAAAAAATCAATGTTAATAAATTCTTTAATTAAAAAAAGAAAAAAAGGAAAGGAATGATAAAAACAATAGTGCAAGTTGATGTAGAATTATGTAGAAGAAAAATTTTACCTATATTGAATTTCATAACTACATGGTTCTGTTTTAGTGTTTAATGGCAATTTAAATTTCTTTGGATTGTATCATATTTTTTTCTGAATCATACCACCAGAAAATTTCCAGAATCTTCTAAGAAGCAGAATCAGAGGGTATGGTTGAAAAGGAAAATAACTTGAAGAGATATGAAGGCAGGCATGAGTCTATTTGAAGTTGGGGATGACACATTCAGGAAACAGAAGATGGAACTCAAACAATTCCAGTTGCTTCATTTATGGCAGAGATCCGATGCAAGTTCAGGACCCACAGATGAGTCAAAGCAGGTGTGACAAATTACTTGGTACACTGGGAAAATCCAAAAGAGTCAAAGAAACAATTATAGCAACTTAAACAGACCCAAAAGGGAAATAATTCAACTTAAAATTCAAGTATTGGTAGGTGCAAATTAGCAGCAGAGACAAAAGGATAATGTCCTCATGTCTCTTTTCTTTGGTAAAATTCCATTTGCATCTTGTTCTTTGGTCACACACAGAAAGGGTATCATTATACTTGCAGGAATGATGGCAAAGATGACACATTCATGCTGTACAGGTATGTCTGGTATGAGTAACCTCACATCATGACCTTTAATCATGAGAACAACAAAGCCTCCATTTGACTGCTGAAAGGTAATGTCCATGAAAGTGTGAGATCATAAAAGGAGTGTCCCTCGTATGCTGCTGGTCTTGAGAGCATGAAATTTGTGGCCAATTATTCCTATTCCTACCAGTTCACCAGAGCCCATGGTGCATATATTTTCCCCAAGTCCCTGATCCATAATCCTTGGCAACTTGAAGTTGTAAAGGATGGGGAGCATTACAAGCTGGCCCATTGCATTTGTCTGGACAAAAAGTGATTGATAAATATTAACAGCACAGCATCTCTAGGAAGACCTGCCCCCATCTTTCTTTCAGTTGTGTTTTAATTCCACTGTCCATCTGGCCATATGTAAAAACCCAGCCATTGTCAATAAGCATCATGAGTTCAATGGCTGAGCCAATAGCATTGGTTCTAGATGCCTTAAAAACTTCCAATCTCACCAGGCATAGGCGGCTCACTCCTGTCATCCTAGCTACTCAGGAGGCTGAGATCGGAGGATTGCAGTTCAAAGCCAACCCTAGGAGGAAAGTCCATGAGACTCTTATCTCCTACCAACTAGGAGAAAACTGCAAGTGGCTCCGTGGCTCAAGGGCTAAGGTGGTGTCCTTGAGCTGAAGAGCTCAGGGACAGCACCCAAGCCCAGAGTTAAGTATCATGACTGACAAAAACAGACAAACAAACAACAACAAAAAACAAAGACACTTCCAGTCTCAGTTTCCAGCACCTTCCTGGTTTTATTCAGAAAAAAATGGTATAAGATTTTCTAACTCTTATTTTAAAACTTTGATTTTAAAAACCTCCCAGTTTACTTATGATTTCTCAGTCTAACTTATCAACATCTGAATAGAGGCTCAAAATGAATCCAATCCTAAAAACTTAGTTTGATTTATATTACTCATTAAAGATCTCCTACCAACTTCCTACATGGATTTTCTCTTTCCCAGGGATCCATAAAAGCATTTAAGTGCATCAGTATATTGCACTGATTTAAGATGTATGAAGTTATGGAGAAACAAGAGCAGAATAAATGAATGATTCAAGGAGACACCTACAGAGTCTAGCTTAATCAGACAGTATTCTACAATGAATTCATATTTATATTTTTGACTGATACTCTTTTTCTTATTTGCGTCTTTGTCAGGTTTGCTTTACACACATTTTCACTCTGCTCTGTGTTCTGTGGAGGAGATTAGTAATCACGTTGATAAGGACTTTTCCTTCTAATCTGTTGAGTTTGGCCAAGAAAGGACTAAGCAAGAAATGTAGATCTCTCTCTCTCTCCCTCTCTCCCTCTCTCTCCCTCTCTCTCCCTCTCTCTCCCTCTCTCTCCCTCTCTCTCCCTCTCTCTCCCTCTCTCTCTCTCTCTCTCTCTCTCTCTCTCTCTCTCTCTCTCTCTCTCTCTCTCTCTCTCTCTCTCTCTCTCTTTCTCTCTCTTTCTCTTTTATCTCTGATCACAGTCTTCAGTCTGTGTGTCCCAGGGGTAACATGGTAGCTTGGACTCTTTGCTATTGCTATTCCTAGTACATAGCACCATCCCTCATTGTTTTCTTAAAACTCCACCCTATGCCTTTAAAGATTATCTCTACAAATCACATTAATTATACAGTTTAAATATGTCATGTCTTATTTTTCTAGAATTCTGGCTGATGCTTCAATTAACCTAAATCACAGCTCATGAAGCTTAATCTTCTACTCATTAAAGTTATTTCCATTTGGTGTATTTCTGAACCATATATCCATGTTATTTCAATTATGAAAAGATGCTAATAACTATTCTTTCAGAGAGTTGTTTGACTTTACTTACAATACATTTATCACATGGGGAATTTTGTGAGATCTAGGAATTCAGTACTTGTTTCCAAAATATTCTTAGTGGCATGCAAAGCTATATAAAGAGAATATCATGAAAGGCTCAGTGGCTTATGCCACTCAGCTACTCAGGAGGCTAAGATCTGAGGATCAAGGTTCAAAGTCAGGCCGGGCACAAAAGGACCTGAGATTCTTACTTCCAGTTAACTTCCAGAAAACAGGAACTGGGGCTTGGCTCAAGGGTAGGGTGGGAACATTGAGCTGAAGAGCTCAGGGACAGCACCCCAGGCTGAGTTCACACCTGTATCATAGCTACTCAAGAAACTGAGTTCTAAGGATCACGATTCAAAGCCAGCCCAGACAGGAAAGTCTGTGAGACTCATACCTCCTATTAGCCACCAAAGACCCAGAAATGGAGTTGTGGCTCACGTGGTAAAGCACTAGCCTTGAGCACAAAAACACAGTGTCCAGTCCCTGAGTTCAAGCCCTAAGACTGGAATTCACACACATACACACACACAGATGTCTAATTATTTTCATAAACCAAGCAATGGTGTAAGTCAAGTTAGGATTTAGTTAGCTTATATTTCAGTCAAAATATGTCTTCCCAGGCCATCCTAAGTTAACAGTCAAAGTAGGGCACTGCTCTACAGCTAAACTTGTTTCCAGAGTGTGAAAGGAATGGCACCCTGGTCCTGACCTGCAACTAGAAGACTAGGGGAAAGGTTATGTTACATGACTGAGTCATGAGAATACGTGGGAAGGATATATTACATCATTTAATCATATCCCAGTTACTGTACAATGTGGGAAAACTATGTATTCTACCAAAATTAGCATCATCTGAGTGCAAATTTTTCTTCTTTCCTTGTGATAGAATGTGTTGCATTACTTATTGGCTCTGAAATGAGCTTGTAAGTTCCATGAGGTCATGAAGGGAAAAGATTTAATCACAGCATAACTTTCCCAATTTCCAAAGGGCCTCACTTAATAACTTTAACACATTAGAACTCCATCCTTAATATTGAATTTGATATACAGTATTCAAAAGAAAGTTTAAGTCCTATTGCTTATTTCTGTGAACAGTTCCAAAATTAAGCATTTATTTCCTTTTTCTTGCCCTCAAATAATCAAAACACAGAATCCTTATGGACTTTTAGAGACTTTATGAAATAGGATGAATGTGTCATGAACAAAAGGATTCCATTTAAAAGCTTGTGTCAGTACCATGTCACAGGAAATTATATCCCCTGATGCTCTCTTGCTGGGAAATGCTCCTCAGGAAACACAAACTTGTCCTTCCAGAGTGACTAAAGGTATTAAATATAATGAAGAATATAGACAGAGTGAGAAATGATTAATGCTTATCAAGACGAAACTCTAACATAAAATATATGGGGATACTAACACTTAATGTTTATTGCAAAATATGTGCCCTGTCAACCATTTAGCCTACCTTTAATATTTCTGACTCCTCTAGTGAACTTTATCTCTTCATGCTCTCCCATGCCTGTAACAGCAATAATTTAGATACTTTAAATAATCCAAATCAATCATATGTGTGTTTTACCACATTGTCATATTTATCTACTAGCAATTTTAGTGAGTTATAAAATATTTTACTTACAGTTATTTAGAGTTGCCTATAAATGGATGTTTTGTTTTTCTTCCACCATGGGAAAATTTGTTTATACAAAAAATTAAAACATCAGAAGGCATTAATCCCAGAAGCACAAGGACAAACCTGCAAATGAGCAAAAGGTCAAGATTATAATAAAAGTTTAGGACAAATGTAGGAGGTAATTCCACAAGTCCAATGGGAGAATGCACAGCAAAATTAGCATCTTAAGACAACATTTTTCTAGTCCAATTGTACTGTACAAATAGGACAGGTTATAGTATAGCAATAAAATCTGAAGCCTCACTAACCCAGAATTGACTATGATTTGGTAATTCTGTAGAGAGCATCTTATAAGCATCTTTCAGACTCGCCATTAAAAGTTCTTGAAAGGTTTAGCAATTATTGAATGAAGAGAAGAGGAAGCTGATGATTCCATATGGATTCTTCTTTGACAAATGAACTGAGGCACAGACCTTAGAATTCACCAGCTAGACTTATGCCTTCATATTCCCAGTGTCCCCATATTTTGAGACAATAAAACTACTCTGGCCAATGGACTTTGAAAAGTACCTGCACATTTGTCTCCACTGGAATGAGACAGTGAGAATCTGGCTTCTTCAATTTTTCTTTTAATTTGCTGTGGTGACTATAATTCTAAATGGAAATGGAGCTTCAACTGTAGGTAGAAGACTTAAAAATTGTTTACACCAAAACCAGGTGGTGGCTCAAGACTGTATACCTATCTACTCAGTAGGCTGAGATCTGAGGATTGCAGTTCGAAGCCAATTGGGGCATGAAAATCTATGAGACTGTTATCTCCAATTAATCACAGAAAAAGCCAGAACTGGCAAGATGGCTCAAGTGATAGAACACTAGTCTTGAGCAAAAGAAGTATAGGAATGTGCCCAGGAAAGGCAAAAAAAAATATGTATATATATACCAAGTATTGGGACTTGGGACTTGTTTCTAACTATAATCTTAACTAGCTTTTATGACATCAGAGCAAAAAAGGACAGATTCTATGGAAAGAATATCCTATAGATGAGAGTCTATGTTTTCTAGATCTTTCTATTGCTTATATATGAGCATATCAACTTCAGCAACATCATGGGATGAACCTGAATAAGACTTTGGGACTAGATATGTATCCAGTTTAGAAGCATAGATTTATTTCTATCTTTGAAAGAATATATTAGCACCCTTCTCATTTCCTTCTCTTTTCCTTCATTATTTGTAAAATCTCTGCTAAAGTTATTCTTACTCCATGCTGAATATTTTCATGCTAAATCTAAGTGACTACTTTTCAGGATCAACAATGTATTTTGCCCACAAGATTCTTTCATTAAAGTAAGTCTTGCTGATTGTTGTACTTTGCCATGTAAAAGGAATTGCAATTCAGAATTAGGCATGATGCATAAATCATACCAATAAATGGTTCACAAGTTCATGCCACATATGAAAGACACTATAAAAATTTCTATACTGGTCTTTAGACTTGCTTTATTGTCCCTCTAGGCTAGCACTCTACACTTGAATTACAATTTCACTTCTGGCTTTTTGTTGCTTAATTGAAGACAAAAGTCTCAGAAAATTTCTTGTCTAGGTTGGCTTTGAATTGTAATTCTCAGATCTCAGCTTTTCTGAGTAGCTAGAATGATATACATGACTCACCAGCACCCAAACTAACACTGCTAATGGTTTAATAGCATTTTCTGATTTATCTTCCAATATTTGTAAATGAAAAGAGTATAACCCTTTCCAAAAGTAAGAACAATTGTGTTAGCTGTTCCCACTATGCTATGATTATGGCTGTAAAACTATTTTAGTAGCCTTGAAAACTTTTATTTAGCCATAAATTGTACATCATTTTAGGTTACTAGAAGGGAATGAGATACCCTTGTTTCTGAGAGGGTGGAAACTTGTAATTGCAGGAAGTACTGTCAAGGAAACATACATTTGGAATTTTGTTTTGTGTTCTGTATCCTTTGGTTTCAGTCAAAATGTATGAAGTCATTTATGACTAAGAAAGTCACTTTTTCTCATTCTCAGGTAATGAGTGAGGAGGATTGGGCAATTACCTAGAGTTAAGTATGGATTAGTAAAGAGAGAAATGACTGAGCCATCAAATACCCTCCTTAGAGGAGAAACAAAATGTTTAATATTCTGGTTTCTCTTTAAATGGTAAACAAACTTTTCAGTTGGTACATTAGATTTATAAGACTAGTACAGTATATGTCTTTAATGATACACCGTAATTAGATATTTCTATCTTGTTTATATTTTTGAATGCTTATTTTTAAACATATTTAAAAATAAATTAGCCTTTGTTATGTATGAGAAAATTAGCTGAGTAAATATTCATAATTTCTTTCATTTGTCACATACAAATTTTTTCTTGTTTCCTGGAGTGATGAGCGAGGGTTGATCTATAAACTGGTGATCTGTAAGATCATCAGGTCCTGGAGTTGGGCCTGGTGATAGAGTGCTTGCTTAGCATGCACAAAGAACCAGGTTCAATTCTTTGGTACCACATACATAGAGAAAAGCCAGAAATGGTGCTGTGGTTCAAGTGGTAGAGCTCTTGCCTTGAGAAAACTAAGGGACAGTGCTCAGGCCCTGGACACAAGCCTAGGACTAGCCAAAAATAAATAAATAAATAAATAAATAAATAAATAAATAAACAAACAAATTGAATTTAAGGCCAATCTGAGCAGAAGTTTACTCTCCCCTATGTCCCGCCTCATACCCAATCCATAGCTAGATACCAGAGTCATATTTGTCATCTGAAGCAACAGAGGAGGCTGAAATTAGGGGTATCAATGTACAAAGCCAAGCCATACAGAAAACTCTCAAACCTAGGAAATATAACATACAACACTATTTTTTGTTGATATCTTAACGTGACTTTTATCTTAACAGTGACTCGCAGAAACCACCTGGAAGTAATGAATGAAGATGAACAGAAGCCAATTGAACTGAAAGCTTTCCCAGCAAAGCAGCCATATGTTCCATACACCTTAGCTATATCTTATATCAGCCAGGTAAATACACTCCCTGTAGAAGACATAAGTCCAGCAAATAAATGTTTTTGAAATTTAATTTGGCCGAATTGTATAAAAACAAATGCATAGAAGTATATATAGATTACAGAAGAATTGAGAGTTGTTTGAAATTTCCTTATTAACTTAAGTGATTCTATATTAACTTACCTACCTAAACAATACTATAAAATTCATATCACTAATCAATGGAAAGAAAAGAAACAATAGTCTACATTGAAAAACATGTGGTAAATTTGAAGAAAAATGTTTGATAAACACCCTTTGAGGGGTAGAGAATCTAGTCTCCTGTTATGACACTTTCAATGTTTCTGGAGGGCAAGGTCACCTACATTTAGATGAAAGAAAACCACTGTACTCATCTGAGAAACCCACCTTCTATGAGTGAGGGTACTTAGCTACTTTAGAGGTAGAGATCGGCAGAATACTGTTTTTAGTGTCCATGATTAGTGCTGCAGGGCAAAAAAAAGTTAGCAAGGTACCATCTCAGACATTATAATATGAGTTTGGTGGTGTGTTACAGAGGAATCATAAGTAAAAGAATCACTATCTAAGCCAGCACAGGCCTAAATAGGAAAAAGCGTTTCAAAAATAACTAAAGCAGAGAGGACTGATGACATAGGTCAAGTGAAAGATTGTTTATCTTACCACAGCAAGGACCTGATTTTAAATCCATTTACTGCCCAAAGAAGAAACAGAAACTTGCACAAGAACACACACATGAACACATCCGAATTTTCTATAATGAATATCCATAAAATTTAAGTTTTAAGAAAAAAGCATCTTAAAATTCATTCAAATGCTTAATGTAAGTCATGACACTATTTTTTTTCACAGAGGAAATGTGTGAAAAAAGAACAACTAAGCTTGAAGTAGGTTGCAGTCATTGCATGAAATGTAAAAATATTATGAGAGCTGAGTTCATTCTGGTAATCCTAGCTATCCAGGAGGCTGAAATCTAAGAATAGTGGTTTGAAGCCAACTAAGTTAGGGGATTCTGTGAGACTCATCTCCAAATAACCAGCAAACAGCTGCAAGTGGAGCTGTGGCTCAAGTAGTAGAGCACTGGCCTTCAGCAAAAAAGTATGAGGACAGCAACAAGGTCCCAAGTTGAGCCTCAGGACAAACACACACACACACACACACACACACACACACACACACACACACACACACACTTAGTATTGGGATAATTGACTTGGGGGAATAACTAAATTAACCAATTTCTTTAATTAGGTATATTAGTAACAAAGATTAAAAAAGGAAATATTTTTTAAAAATGATTTTTAAAGAAGTTATTACCTGAGGAATAATAAAATTCAAGATGGGTCTGTCTGTGTTTTATTCAGGGACATAGTTCATGTAGGTCATAATACTTGGCCTATAATACAAGTTTAAGACTCAAGTATTAAATGACCATTTGAATTGCTTAGGGTTTTATCAAGACCTACATATGTTTTGGAGTCAATTTAAATAAGGGTAAATGCAAATGCAAATCTTACTTGGCATCAGAAAAAGGTCTGAATGACCCATCCATGTTAAAAAATGTAATGCTGCTCTGTTTATTTCCATTTTACAGTCAAGCAAACAAAGGCTTTAAGCTACTGTTCAAGGACCACAGCTGGTACATGTTAGAAAAGGAATTTAGGCTCGAGACATCTGTCTCTGGATATATGCTCTTGAACAACATCCTACTCAAATCTGCCTGATTCCTGGAATCTGAAGAAATATCACATGAAAACCATACCTGGGAACTCAAAATATTTGCGAACAGAAATTGACATTCTCTTCATCCTGGCTTTTACATTCTTCCCTGTCCTGTGTTATGCCACCAGCCAAGAGAGGTGAAGGATCCAGTTAGGAGGGTTTAGAGAACAGTGATTTTATAGTTTTAAGCAAACACATGTTCAAATTATCCTTTTAATGCATCTGAGATAACATAGGCTAGGTTAAGAAAGATTTGTTGAGCAAAAGCAGTACATTACTAATTTGGAGATCCCATATAATAATTAGACTGAAACCCATCTGTAATGAATAAAATCAAGTAAGCATTGCCAAAATAGACAGCAGCAGCGTCTTTAAAGATAAATTCTTTATAATGTCTTTGGCAATTATACAAATAACACACATGCAAATATTTATGAAGAATGGCCACATATAAATGGATTGTAGTTTTCTTTCATGTATTTCTTAAAATGTATTGATTATAAATTACAGTAATTCATTGCATATCAATTCTTCTTTTCCTTCTCTTCCTCTCCTATCTTCTCTCCCCCTCCTCCTCTTTCTTCTCTCCTTTCTCTTTTTCTTCATATTTCTCTTGTTCCTTTCTTTTGACTGTACTGATATTTGAACTCAGGGGTTCTACCAGTTGAATTACATTCCAAGATCTTTTTGCTTTTATTAGTATTTCGGATATGTCTTTGCTTTTGCTCTAGGCTGGCATTGGACTGGACTAGACTGGACTCCACCATATCTAACTTCTTTTTTATGTCTTTACATCCTCAGGATTACAGGCATGTGCCATCGTCACACTATCTTATTGAGAACTCTTGTCATATGTTAGTTGATATAGTCATTGTTTTATTTTTTGCTTTTCTTCCATTTTCACAGGTGACAAAGGACATGCACCAAATGCAGTGCAAACACAAGCAAATCATTGAGCAAATGGAGCTGATGAGGAAAAAAGAGAAGGTGAATCCTGGTGAACATTTTCTACTATAGTGATGGGTTAGGACGTGAGTGCTAATAAACCACCCTTGGCTCAGTGTATTATCCAGCATTACAGCAAATTTCGAGGATTTAATTTTCTCGTAGATCTATCAACATACCTTTATCATTTAATCTACCATTTTCATGTGAGTAAACAGTACCTTTGAGATAGGTGTGGGTCCTCAAGATTTCACAGTACTCAGCAGGTCACAGTGTCCCCTACTGGCAAAAAGTGTAGAGGAACTTGTGTATAACTCACCTAAATATATCTTTAAAAAAAAGTGTTATTGTAGAATTGAGGGTTACAGTTACACGAATCAGGTAATAAGTAATGAATATAATTCTTTTTGAACCATGTCTTCCCTTCCATGCCTCTGTCCCATTCTTTCCTTCTCATCCCCACCCACAAGACATCCAGTTCATTTTCCAACATGTCTAGTGAGTATCACTGTTGTATTTGTTCTTCCTTGTTCCACCTTTTTTTTGCCCTCCATTGCCCTTCCAAATAAAAACAAGCTAATAAGACAAAAGGAAAAGAAAAAAAAACAGCAACAAGAGAATATCACTCCTTTCCTTTTCCTGGAGTTCATTTTATAGAATATTATTTATATGATCATCTGTACATAACTAGTGAGCCTTTGTCCACCATATCTATGTGGACAAAGCTTCCTTTGGCTTCTTTATGTGAATGACTAGGGTCTTATATAATTTATCATGTCACACCCTAAATGTATCTTCAGATCAGCTTGCAGTTTTGTCATTAAGAGCATATGTAGTCATATGTAGACACCTTTAGAGAGGTTCATACAACAAACAGACACACACACACACACACACACAAATGCACACACAAAGCTTACTTATCCTTATTTTACTCCATTAACATATACACAGGCTTGCCAGATGTTAAAGACATGAAAAACTAAGGACTACATTTTCAAAATACACCATCCAGGTAGATATTAAATGCTCTCACATTTCTGTACCTAAGGCCCTTCGCTTGTATTTTAATTTCATCAATGCAGGAATTGGAGTGAAGCCAAATTTTTCAGTCTTGCATTTATTTCTGTCAGACTCTTCCTTGTTTCTCAAGCCCCCGCTCTGATATTTATTAGCTACTTTCTGTGAGCCAGGCAGTATGCCAAATGCAGCTACATAGCTATGAATCAACTGAACAAAATTTCTGTCTTTATTAGAGATAATATTATAGTGGGGAGAGATGAATGTTCCCATTAATTTGTACTTAGTCTCTGAAATCTTCACTATATAAAACATGTCAGGTAAGGAGCAGTTTAATGTCCTTGGTGAAACTTAGAAATATGAATTTATGTATTTGAAATTTACACATTACTTCAGGACTGCATTGTCTTACTCCTAATTAAGTTTGTGACTCTATTTCTAATTTCTACTGATGTTTAAAGTAAGGCTAAATTGCTACTAAGCAGCAATATTGTGAAAAATTAGATGGTGTAATATGAAAAGGTGAACCTTAGAGAGGTTTCTGATATGGGTATGTGTGTTGGGTCTATATCGAGACTTACTGAAAAATTTTTAAGGATTTTTGTCCTTTTGCCAATAACTTGCATATGAGTCATTTGTATAACTAAATTTATCATTTTCTCAATTTACAAAGAATTACAAAGTAATAATACAAGTATGATTTGTAAAATCCTGGTAGGCTTGGAAAGAGCAGGAAAGATTACCAAAACCAGAATGCTTCTGTACAGACTCTGGCTGGGGCTTGTGTTTAAGGTTACCTTCTGTTAAGCTGCTTAAATTAGAATTTTGAAGCCCACAAAGCTAACCTTTCCAGGACTTGTGTGCTTTTATTTACAAAATCAAGAACTGTTCACAGACTACTGTTTTGTTACTGTGGATTTTTGTTTGTTTGTTTGTTTGTTTTATAAAGCAGTTGTTTATCAACTTTATGCTGAACAGTGATTTAATACACAAGCATGAAGATACAAGGTGTGGGGAGGATGCTCAAATTCGCCATCTAAGGTTCTTATTCATTGTGACAGCACAGTAAGAAGTGGGTGGCCTTGACAGTGACTGCCTTTTTTCTTCAACAAGGCTTTTGTTAACATGTTTTGTGTAATGGTTTAGGCCAGGTAGTATACAGCAGAAATTTTTCATTAGTTAATATAATACACATTTTTCTCTCATTTTTAATAGAATAAATTAGTGGCTCAAAGGTGTTTTATTTTTCATATTCAAATATGCATATCATGTACCTTGATCACATCAACCTTCATAAATCAACTCCCCAAACCAACAAATTTCAGGCTTCCATTTTTTGTACTGATATAGAAGTATTTTCACCATATCTAACCTCCTTCATTCTCTCCATTCAGCCTCCCTGTTCCCATTAAGACCCTCATCCTAAGAGGACCTAAAATTGTCTTTTATTTAATAAAGAGTAACTGCTGGACAAAGAGGTTGCACCTGTGTGTGTGTGTGTGTGTGTGTGTGTGTGTGTGTGTGTGTGAGAGAGAGAGAGAGAGAGAGAGAGAGAGAGAGAGAGAGAGAGAGAGAGAGAGAGAGAGAGAGAGAGAGAGAGAGTCCTAGGCCTTTAACTCAGTGTGTGGACATTGCTCCTGGTCTTGTTTGCTCAAGGCTAGCATTCTACCATGTGAGCCAAAGGTCCCCTTCTGGCTGTCTTTTTTGTTTTGGTAATTAATTGGAGATGAGTGTCACAGACTGGCCTCCCCAGGTTGGCTTCTAACAGCAATCCTCAGATCTCAATCTCCTAAGTACCTAGGATTACATAGCCACTGGCATCTGGTTCATGTAACATATTAGTAAGATTCAATCTTTTAATTTATCCATCTCCATTAAACTCTATTTAACAACACTTTTCAAAGGATAACCAAAATCATTATATTTTTACAGAATGAACATGACAGAAAATTAAAGACACTCAAGAGACTTTTTGAAGCATACCATGACCAAATAGTTCAGAAAAACAAACTCTGGCAACACACTGTGGAGGTAATGTAGAAATGAAACTCTCTGAGAAGGGTAACTCTATATGAAATACTCATCTAGCCCATAAGAGATAAACACAGCCAGTATTCAAATATAACCTAATTCACTAAAATATTAAAGTACTTCACTAAAATATTAGATGAGTGCTATCCTTTCCATGCATTTCTTCTACTGTTCTTGTTCACTATGGTGAACAATAGTTCAAAACTATTTGCAGCATATTTCTTCAAAGTAAGGCAGGATAGTTCTTCTCTTGAGCAACTGTACAAGTTTTAGCTGGGATAATTACTATTGTCGCAATTTCTCATACACAGTCACTTAAAACAGCACAAATGTATTATTCTTGAATTTTTTCAGGATTATTTAGCAACACCCCAAGTGTCGTCAAGATGATGTCCCTTCTGAGACTCTCAACATGAATTCATTCATATTTTTTTCTCAGATTCTAAGCTACCTTTACTTGTGAGGTGGTTGTGGCTGTCTTCTTTATCTCTGGTCCTGCTTCCACAACCAGATCTCTGTGTGTGATTCTCTCCCTTAAATACAGTATGGCCACATTAGGCTACCAAGTCCACATTTTGCAGACCAATCTCTCTAATTCAAAGTCAGCTAATTAAAAATATTCAATCTGTAATTTAGCTTCCCTTTTCATGTTACAAAAGATTACCAGTTTCTGCAGATTAGACACACAACACAGAACATCTTTAGAGCTATTATTCCATCTTCTTTATAGGTCATGGTTGAGAAATACTAAAATAGAGTTGCCTTGTAGATCCATGTAGCAAAACTTAAGTTGAAATGGTGAAAGTTTCCTGACATGATTTGGTGCCATTTTTGCCATACACTAATCTGAAGAAATGCTTCAGACTAATTTGTCTTCTTTATGTCAATATTAATTCAATGTATAAATTCAGCTTGATTTTAAATATCCTACAGTTCATTTTTAGCATTTGCTTTTTAGTATTTTTAAGTAGTTGTACAAAAGCATTACCATTAGGCAAATCACGTTGTAAGAACAATACATCTTGATTCATAACACTTCTTTCATCATTCTCTTCATCCCTTCCAAACTCCATTTTCTTTTTTTATTTCAAAGTATCTTCATTTTATATCCATTATTAAAAGATTTTTGACAGAAAGAAAAATTAATTGATGTTTAAAAATAAATATATGTTTCCCTTGTTTTGGCCTCCAGGTTTCTGAGAAGCTAGCTATTAATCAGATAGAATCTTTTCTCATGTGTGGAATGCTCTGCCAAACTCCATTTTCATAGTCTCATAGAATATGCACAGAATATTATGACTGTATTCTTCCTCACCTACCATATTTTACCTGGCTAATCCCCTCCCTTTTACCTGCCCATGACACAGCTCATGTACCAGTTTCCTGGTATTTATTTTATGCTTTTTCTAAGGAATTCCACAATTTGAATTTACCCCTGCATATACCCTTAAATTTGGAGATGACAATTGATTTAAAATACATTTTTTTCTGTCTTAATAACAAGTATATACAATGGTAAAAACAGTAATTTGATAGTGAAACTTTCATTTTCAACCCCTGTACTTCTTCTAATGCTTTCAGGCTCTGAGGAAGAGAAATGATGAATTGGTGAAAGAAAACAAAAACCTATTGTGCCAAGCAAGCCAAAGGAGTGAGAAGTGGGAGAGAGAAAGGGTCAGTTCAAAACTACATCCTCTGCTTCTCTGCTTGTCAGCTTGGGCCAGGCAAAGATCTAGTTACAGGTTGTACATCCATTTTCTCTGTCAGGGGTTAAAATTTCATTCCTAGTATTTGCGAATAATAGTCACACTTTTCTCAACTACAGTTTATGAAACAAAGTGCCAGGCTTGGGGAGTATAAAGAGGAATAAGACAGTATGAAAGCATAAAAGCATGTAATTTTTAGGTAGTAAGGGAAAAATCTTGAGATTCACTGACAATTAGTACTTAACACACACACACACACACACACACACACACACACACACACACACACACCGAGAAATGTGAGCATGTCTATCTTGATGATGTGACATCCTGATAAACATATTGAAAATAAAAAATATCAGTTAACTTTGCACTTTGTACGTCTGCCTTATCATTGGTGTTCAGCAAGACATGAGTTATTCCCTGGTGACAGTGTGGCTAACCACATACTGAGCTCATACTACACAGTGCAGGTCCTAATTCAAAGCTGAAAGTACCACTTCTCTCAGAAACTTTTGTGGCTTTCAGTCCATTGTAAAATTGAACTGTGCTAAGTCATGCTGTAGGTAGAGACCTATTATTCTCAATATGTCATATAATGTCACAAGTTGTTATCAACATATAGTAACACAGAATATAGGATACTATATATTTTGTATAACAATATATGAAACATACAAAATGTATAACTTGTTTTAAATTTTTAAACAAGTAAACTAAGAACAGAAGCAAATACAATGAAGATAATTTTGATTACTTTTGAACTAAAACTCATTTTGTGTAATTGTAAAATAAGCTCATGAAACATGGAAATTAGGGAAAATGCTTTATCAAAGCATTAGGAGATGTTGTTACCTGGTATAGTCTATATACCTTTATCTGTTTGTTTGAAATAGGAGAGAGAAGGGTGGGAAAAAAGATGATTGAGAGGGGTGAGGGTAGGGAAACATGGACAAAAATATGAGGAGTATCAATGTGCAAGAAGTAATGCACCTACTACCTTGATGAGTGTAATCCCTCTATACATTATCCGACAATAAAATGAAAAAATAAAAGAATAAAACATTAGGGGGTTAAGGTAGTATCCTCAATTTGTAAAGGGTGATGTAATTTTATTATGTGTATTTAAAATATATATTCTAGTAGCATGCCAATCTGATACCATCACTCTGAATGACATTTACCTTTCATTGTATGAGGATTCTTGAATATAATGCTCTAACATAGGTAGTTATATTTACTTTTAAATGGTTTATGTACATACAGTATTTAAGGTTGAAAATTTTGCTGCCCACGTGGCTCAAGCCTATAATCTTAACTATTCAGGTATCTGATATCTGAGGATCATGGCAGGCCAGGCAAAAAAAGTCTATGAGACCTTCAGTGAACCACCAAAAGCTGGAAATGAAGGTGTGGCTTATTTGGTAGGATACCAACCTTAAGCAGAACATCCAATGAAAGCCAAAGGTCTTGAGTTCAAGGTCTAGATCTACGCTAAAAAATACATAAATTAGTAAATTCAAAAATAAATAGATTGCACATTTTTCTTTCTCCTTTTTCATCATACTTTGGAAACAATCCTCAGCATGACACATATTTAATTAGAATTTAATAGTTCTCTGTGCAAGTTGATTCCAAATAAGATTGAGATCACTCTGAACATTTATTCAAATAGGGTTTTTGCAAGAATGTTTTTTCCAATAAAGATGGAATAAAAAAAGAAGTACAGTATTTAAAGTATGCCCAACCCTCTACATTTGTAATTATCAGGAAGTCACCAGAAGTAATTTACATGGGTTCACATAATAGTTCACTAAAATGTCACCACAAAGATTCAAAAAGTTCCTCTTCTTGTGTTTTGTATCAGATGCATTCTCTCCCTCTGTGTGAGAATGTGTATATACACAAACACACACATGTGTGTACATATACATGTGCATACATATATGCCTGTTTGTTCACAGGTGCCCACCTGTACTCACATGCATATTTATGCTACACATGTCTATATAATTAATGTGTGCACATAATATATATGCATGCATAAATATGACATATGTTTATATAGGTCACAGAAAAATATTCTAATAACAACTCAAATATAATAGGCTATATGTTAGCTGCCAGGCCACATCAATGTTTGAAATCCATTTAGTCATCTATTTTGTTAAAATAAATTTAAAGAAATATAAGTTATATTGTCCCATATTAAACTCAAGAACCTATAATTTTGTTTGAAAAGAACAAGTGGTATACTATGACATCATTATTTTGAAATACATATATTGCAGACTTGGCTTTTGGAAATGTTTACTCAGAAAATGAATTTTCTACAGAAGCATCATGCTTTACGTAAGTAATTCTTCTCTCTAGTGCTAGAATTTTATTACCACTCACAGATTTAATTATTCTTGTTATTTTGTGTAGTCTGTTTTTGTTTTTCTTCTCTTCCTTCCTTCCATTCTTCTCCCTCTCTCTCTCTCTCTCTCTCTCTCTCTCTCTCTCTCTCTCTCTCTCTCTCTCTCTCTCTCTCTCTCTTTCTCTCTCTCTCTCTCTCTCGCTCTCTCTCTCTCCTCTCTTCCTGTTTGTCTTTCTTCCTGTCTTTCATCCCTATCTCTGTCTTTTCTTTTCCCTGGCCCTGGTTTAAACTTAGGGCCTTAATCTTGCTGGATATGATCTCCATCACTTGAGATATTCCTCCAGCCTTACTTAATTTTGAGTTATTTTTTAGATAGGTCATGTGTTCTTACCCAGGATGGCTTTGTAATGAAATCCTCCTATATATGCCTTCTTTCTATTTGGGATTATTATCTTCTTACCCACTGAACTTATTTGTTGAGAGGGGAACCAACTAACTTTCTACCTGGGCTGGCCTCGATCCTCAGTCCTTCTAAAGTCTGGCTCCTGAGGGAGTAGCTGATATTACAGATATGAGCCACTGAGCCAAGCCTTTGTATAATCATGACTGTAGATATATAGTCAACAGAATAGTGCTCTGCAGCATAGCAGTATCCTCTTCATAGTACTTTAGAAGAAAATGAAATGACATCTACTTGAAAATCATCACCTTTCCTTCCTTCACAAAGTTGTAAAAATTCATTTGTACACACACACACATGTACACACACATACTGCTTGCTTTACTATTATGACCATCAGTAATTATAAAAAATTACATATGTTTAAAGTATCATAGTATGTCCTTAATAGCCTAATTATCCTGTGGATAATAAGAGTAATGACCAACAAAATAAATATAGTAAATAAATAATATTGGAGTGTTCTGGAGATTAAAAGAAAGCAAGCAAATAAATGAGATTATTTTTCAGTTTTGCAGTTAAGCTTGGGGGAGAATCCAGTTTTGGAGCACGGCCTTGAACAGCTACATTCAGACTGGAAGCCCCACTAAGTATCTAGCTTGAGAAACAGAATGGAGCTCAGGACAACCATGCCAGGTGACAAGCCAAGAGGCGATTCCAAATACAAGAGGCAGAGAAAGTCCAAACCGAGAAATCTCTCCAAGAGATCCTGAACCATGGATGTTGCAGGGAGACTACAAATATCTAATTTAAGATCAAGAAAGTGCAATGACAATTTGGAGTGTCACTCTTGTAGTTTAACTTCATTCAATTGACTATTAAAAGTCTGTGTCTATGCGTGAACACACACATCCAAATTATTCAAAAAATATAACAGATTCTGGAATCTCTAAAACCCAATTTCTACAATGAGTAGAACAGAATCTAAAGAATCAGAGAAATAGCTTATTCTCAAGGCCAAAAAAAATCAACAAAAGTCAATTTGTCCAGGAGTTACTAGCTGATGCTTGTAATCCTAGCTACTAAGGAGGCTGAGTTAGAGGACTGTGATTCAAAGTCATCCCAGGCAGGAAAGTTTTTGAGATTTTTTTTATTTTTTTACAAAATAGCCAGATAAAAGCTCTGGCTAGAATACCAACCATAAGCAGGCAACCCAAATGAATGACAGACCCTATGTTTAAGCCCCAGGACTGTCACAAATAATAAACCAACAAAAACAAATCAAAATCTCAGTCCTGAGGTGACTTATATGTGGGAGGGGAGGAGACAAGTGTTTCTAAACAGTTATTATAATTATCCTGAGGCTTTTATTCTTTTCATTTATAGCAATAAAATTAAAAGAAATATCACACCAAGAAATAGAAAGTATGAAAAAGCAACGAGGAATTTCATAATTGAGAATATTATCTAAATCTTATGCAAAATAATTGAGTGTGCTTAATAGCAAATAGAGATGATAGTAAAATTAAGTGTGAATATGGGTTGATAGAAAGTGACCAATCTTCAAAAGATAGAAGAGAGAATTGAAAAAAGATATAGGGCATTTATAAAAATTCCTGGTGTTTCTATTAGACTTTCAGAAGGATGATACAGAGAAAATATGAGGAAAATACTGATGAAATTACACAAAACTTCTCAAGTTTGGTGAAAGTCAAAATTTTACAGACTGAAAAGAAGCTGGCAAGACTTGTCAGAGTAAATGTGAAGTAAATAATTATATCACAGGAAAGGAACACAACTCAATTCATTGAAAAAATCATTGAGACTATTTAAAAATAAAAAGCCAGTAGTAATTTATTATGCCTAAAATTCTATGTACCTATGAAGGTAGAGATTGAGAGAAGTATTAAAAAAAAAGAGCAGCTCGGTCAAAAGGTTAGAATGACTACATCTCAACACAAAGCTAGGTTTGGCTGAATATACTTGTAATTCCAGCCTCGCAATCATACACTTAACTGAGTAAGGAAATAATTGAAAAACATGTGATTGACTAATAATACTTTTTAATGAACTCAAGAAGTTTTCATTCAGAATTTTGCCTATGACAAATTTTTATGTAATTAATTGTAAAGTTCTTTTCTATTGTTTTCCTTATTCCAGGCACCCAAGGTCACCAAGAAAGAGCAGTGGATTTGGAAGATGCTTGAGAAAAACTTAGGTTCTCCCAAAGCCATCTTAGGGCAGAAGCCTCATCCTGGGCTTTAGATGTAGACGCAAAATAGTAGAATATAAGTAAACTTGGAAATGTAATCTTGAAAAAAATAATATTTAAATAAAAAATAACCTGGGTGCTCATATCTATATTCCTAGATACTCAGGAGGCTGAGATTAGTGGACTGTAGTTTGAAACCAGCTTGGGCAGGAGAATCCATGAGTCTCTTACCTCCAAATTACCTCAGAAAATTCTAGAAGTGGAACTGTGATCCAGGTGTAAGAGTTCTAGTCTTGAGCCAAAGAAGCTCAGGGACAGCATCCAGGCCCTGCGTTGAAAGCCCAAATTGTCACGTATTTGTTCAGAAATGTACAAATCACTTTGCCATTTTGGATTCTTAACTTTTTAGTTTAATTTTATGATCAAGGTGATATACAGAAGGGATACAGTTACATACATAAGATAATGAATATATTTTTTGTCAAACACTGTTACTCCCTCACTCATTTTTTGTACCATTTTCCCTCTCCTTCTTGCACACAAAATTGTGCCTGTAAACAGTGTTAACTACAACACTGTTTCCTCAGTTCTGTTCCCCTGACCTACAGAAATAAACAAATGACTGAGCCTGTGGGTCATAATAGAGTTTCCACATTCAGTCCAGCTGAATAGAAACACTTGCCTCTGGTACAAAAGAAAACATAACAACAAACTTTAAACTGGTCACCAGTGACTCCTACCTAGTTAATAAGAAGGCTGAGACCTCAGGATTGCAGTTCAATGCCAGCCTGAGCAGGAAAGTTCATGAGACTCTTATCTCAAATTAACTACCAAAAAGCTGGAAGTGGAGCAGCATCTCCAGTAGGCATACACCAGCCTTGAACAAAAAAAAACTAAGGTGATCATCCAGGCTTTGAGATCAAGCCTTTGTACCACCATGCACACAAGCATGCGCGCACACACACACACACACACACATACACACTCACAAACTTTGACATGAAAATGTTGTGAAAGTAATCACATTATAACTGACAGGATTACTTCCAAAAATAAATTTTAAAATGAATTAAGGATAGATATTTTGTAAGCTTTGAAACAGGTGAAAAATCACAATGGATTATACAGAAAATATTTTCAAAATGGCTCGCAAATTAGTAAGTTAATAAGCTAGGTTTAAAACTCAAGAAATAGATGCAAATATTCTACAAATTGCTTAGCTTTTTTTTAACTCTTCCAACTCAGAAGAGAATTGATTTTAGTACAAGAATTAAACAAGTCTATAATTTTATATCTGAATTTTGATTTAACTGACTATTCACTGTATCATTATTCATTTATTTATTCATTTTATTTCTACATTTCCTAGAACACTAATAGTACATGGTAGCATAGCAGATGAGTATGAGCATGAATAGCTAACAACACAACCTTACAGAAACAAAATGCCATAGATAACGTGTGACTACAGAAAATGTGTGAAAAGTATGGCCTTACCAGAAATCTCATTATTATATAATTTATTATCAGTCTATGCAGCTAAAGTTCAAAGTGCTACTATTAGAGTACTGTAACATTTGGATCATTACTTAAAATAATGAATGTATGTCTTTGGGGGGGGCGCTAAAAGCTATTATAAGAGGCAAATAAATTATTCAATGATTTGGCACATAGTTTATTATTATGATTGTTATGAATACTCAAGTGTCAGGGAATAAGGAGAGAGCAACAAAAATAATGAATGAAAAGGCAAAATCTTCAGCTACTTTAATGATGTAAAGACCTCAATACTGACAAAGTCCAACTATTTGGCTCTCTAAGACACATTTACCACCACTGTAAAAGCAAGTAGCATGAGTTTTGTAAGTGGTGACTGTGCCATACAAACTACTGTAATAGAGAGGGATGAGGCTTTAGAAAGTAGCTTTCAGGAATGTCTGTTTCTTTTGCTATTTTGCCTCCCAGAAGTACTCAGCAAGATGTCCCAACCATAGTTTGAGCCCTGAATTTTGAATTTCTGTGCTATAAGAAACAGAAGATCGGGGCTGGGAGTTTTGACTAATGGTTAGAGTGCTTGTCTAGCATGCACGGAGACCCTGGTTCAATTCCTCGGTACCATATACATAGAAAAGCTGGAAATGGTGGTGTGGCTCAAGTGGTAGAGCATTAGCCTTGAGGGGAAAAAAAAGCTCAAGGACAGTGAGCAGGCCCTGAGTTCCCCAGAACTGGCAAAAAAAAAAAAAAGAAAAGAAAAGAAACAAAAGATCTTTACGATTCACGATAATCACCAGTGTGAAATGTTAAGTGATAACTTCATAATGTTGAAAAAGAGATTTGCTCACTTACCAAGTTCTTCCACATTTACTTAGTGCACATCATTTTCTTTAGAGACATTTTAGTTAATAAAATGATCTTTGATATTTGCCTCACTTAAAAAATCTAAAACATATTTCTATGAGGCCTTTCAAATACTGTGTATGATATCTTATAAAGGATTTCTTCAACAGGATTTTCTCCCCTGAGGCCAGCAGTCAGCTATTTGAAAATATTAAAATACAAAAGCAGCACACTCTGAATGTCTTAGGATAATCTATTTTCCTGCAATGTTCTTGGTACCTTTCATAAAACTGTGAAGTCATTTGTGATGGTTGATTTATCTAGCATTTTCTGCACGATAACAGTACTTTTGCTGTAGGTTCCTTTTATTGCTGATTCTTAGTATATCACAATTCATTATGCTCTCTGTCATAAATTAAAAAGCAAGTCATTAACCAGAAATTAAAACAATGCTTCTATTTTACCCTTTCCCCAGCCCTGATTATTAATTAATGTCAGGGCAGAAGGTAAGACTATGCCAGTAGAGCTTGTTTAGAATGAGACTTAGTCACTTTGGAAAGAAGATTTACCACACCAAACACAGCCATCAAAGAGCTTTTATCAAATGAAAGTAAACCAAGGAGATTAAATGGCTCTCAAGAAACAATCAATCAGTTCTTAAAAATTTAGTAAGCATGGTAAGTATTATGGAAATTTCCCAAATAAATGTCTGGTTTTTAAGAACTCTGGACAGAGTTTCTTTCCATTTTTACCACTTCATCTTGTGCACAGGGTCAAACCAAATAAAACAGAACAGGGAATTTATGTGCTGAAAGAATGATAGACAATTAGCATTCAAATTAAAAAAAATAAGCTACAGGATTCTTCTTTTAAATAAAAATCATGCCCCCAAACTGGCTACAAGTGTCTCATTCCTTTAATTCTAGCCCCTACTGAGACTGAGGCTGGGGACTGTCTTTCAAAGCCAGCCCAGACAGGAAAACTGGTGAGACTCTTACTTCCAAACAACTACCTAAAAGCCTGAAGTAGAACTGTGGCTCAAATGGTAAATTCTAGCCTTGAGTAAAAACAGCCCAGGGACATTGCTCAGGCCCAGAGTTCATGCATTCATGTGCAAGTGCTCTCTTGATTTCTCTGGCTCCCTTCCTCCCTCCCCCCCCCCTCTCTCTCTCTCTCTCTCTCTCTCTCTCTCTCTCTCTCTCTCTCTCTTTCTCTCTCTTTCTCTCTCTCTCTGTCACACACACACACACACACACACACACACACACACACACACACACACACACACCACACCAATTTTGTCACAAAGACCCAAAATGTAAGTCTGGAACAACAAAAAAAGTAACAAGGAAAAACAAAAGAATCTTGTTGCTATTGCATTGGGGAAATCAGAACGCCAAGCTCCTTAAATACAAAATTTTCTGGAACATCGCCAAATTTTTGTGTGATCCAATCCAGTCTTATGGCCAGTATGATTGCCTCAATCTTCTTAACCTTCCTGTGTTACTCTTCAAGTTCAACTTTTGTCTCACCTCTGCAGAACGAAAATGTAAACGATGTTCACATTGTCAGGGTTTTTAGTCCTTGGTCCCTCCCCACCTGCAGGGGGGATAGAGAGAGAACACACCCTGGCCAGGACTAGCCGAAAAAGGACTGACACCTACACCCAGCCCTCCCTCGCTGGAGGACAAGCAGTCGCATCAAACCCGTCAAGGCAGGAACTCCGTTTATTGAGGAAGTCCATTCAGCTAATATAGGGTGCAGGAGCCTATCAGCACAAAGGTGGGCAGGGAGGTCCACGTGTTTACTCTCACTATAGGTCTTGGTAGAGAGTGATGAAGCAATAACACATTCGTACCCAATGGTAATCAAGTCTCAGCAGAAAGTGATTCACAATACCGACGATATAGCTCAGAGTTAGGCATGGCCTTCATACATGACAGCTCATTTCTTTGTGTGGTTATCTTGCCCAATGATGCAGATTCATGGGCCAGCCTGATCCTGCATTCGGCTCCTAACACAGATAGCAAGTATTTCCTTCACAAATTTAAAATCAATTTGTGTTAAGAACGAAAATCAATAATACATTTTTTCTTTCCTTTTTTCTTTGAAGGGGTAAGTATTGTTAATACAGATACTCATTGACTTGTTGGTCAATAAATTCATTGTAGATAGAAAATATGGTTCTTACAGAATATTTAATACACCAAATTTATGTGACATCATCTCCTAGGTACACAGTATTCTGTGGAGTATTACTTTTGTTTTTCCTTCTCCTGATAATCTGGCTGTCTGGTACATGAGAATCTTCATCAGCTAGCTGGAAATAAGAAATTACAAGTCAAACCTCTGTAGTATTGCTTTTACTGTGTACTTATTGCTCTCACGTCATCAAACAACTATGAATTGAAGCAGCATACTTTCAAGACTTCACAATCAAGAATGTACTCATTGGAAAGGATGATTATTAACATGGGACAAAGTAGGATTATATTTTAATATAGATATTTTTCTGGCATCAAAGCTGTGATTTATATCTATAGAACAGTTGATTAGGACATTGAGAAAATCATTGGTATGCTTTCTGTGTGGGATGTAGAGTTAAAATCCCTCATTAGCCTTTATTTGAAGCAGGTAATTATCATTCAAATTCTAAAGATGAGAGAGTATTGATGGATTGGTAGCTTTAGTCTTGAATGCTTGTTAAAAACAAATGCCTTAATTGTGATGGCCACTATTGACTTGTGAAGTATTTATAAAGTATGTTATAGCTACTATGAATGTCTTGAAAAACAAATACTAGGATTCTGTTTCAATTTGTTTTGTATCTTTTTACTTTTTAATTTTCTTTCTTTCTTTTAAAGTTGTTCATGGTTAAGTCCAGGTTAGTGGTCAAGTTTGTTCTCAAAGTCAGTATTTATAAACTTAATTACCTAAGCATAAGAGTTGAGAAGGTCTAAATCCTGAATATTTGAAATGGGTATAGCTTAGAGGACAGACATGTCACAATGACACTTATTTGGATCATCTCAATAACAAGTATATCTTTAAAATAAAGTCACAGAATTATTTGTAAAAGCATGATATATTGATGTATATTTATTTAAAACAAGAATACCACATTTGGCAATAGAAAGTATAAAGAAGTCTTAGTGTATAATAAAATCATTTTACAACCTATAAAATAGAAAATTAAAATTTTAGAGAACATTGACTATTTTTTAACAAACTGAGAATGTTTTGCCACAAAATTGCCCTGGAAATAAAAACCATACTGTAACAGTACATAACCAGATCATAAGTAAGCATGGAGATTCTCTGGCTCCATGAGTTGAGTAGATATGATTCTATATCCCAGACAAGTGTCTAAACATATGTATCCCTCTTGTTTGGATTTGTTTGAAAACTTAGAAATAACTTTAAACTGTTTTATAAACACCTAACACAGTTAAGTAGGTTGGGAGATGAAAAATGCATTCTGACAAATACAGAAGCTAGAGGTCAAGCCACAGATGAACTTTATTCAGTGACATCCAAGCCAATAATTCCAAATGCTTGGATATTTATCTCATAAAGTCCAAAAATGCTGATCACTTGACCATTTCACAAACATTGATGAAACAGAATAGTGACCATTGTTCAGTAGAAGGTGCAAAGTTCTTGTCAGATCCATACTACATATCATGAAATTTCTGCTGCACAGCAAAGAACCCACCAGCTGTTCACAAGAAACGAGGCTGAGATGTCTGAGCTGAAGAAAACCTAATATCTGTGTAAGGGCAGACACTTCATGCCATGATGGATTTTTGTAAGACTTTCCCAGAGACTCTGCTAAGGTACTGAAATGAGTTCTATATTAAATAGATAGTCTCATTGTATTTTATCACCCACAACTCAATAAAACTATAGTATTCAATGGTTCACATAAGGATGAAAAATTTCATGAAATCTCTGAAAGTAAAATAATGCAAGGGATAATATTCTGAGACTTGAATTTCATTCTTCTGCCTATGGATATACACAGCCAAATTCTGAACAAATATTGTAATATATTTATTTTTATACATTGTACATTTTTATTTTCTCAATATTGTGATTGTACCTTAAAATCTGTCAATGTAAACCAGTACTACTAAATGAATTACACATTATTTACCTAAAGAAATAAAAATATTATTTTCTAAGAAATAATGGCACCAAAGATTCTTATATTACACTCTTATTACTTAGAATTAACTACCTGCACTCTCAAACTACAACCAGTGTGATTCCTAAAACTATAGTAACTTCCTAAAGTTTAACTTTTGATGGTTTTAGTTAGCCTAGGTCGACCAACACTTGTTGGAGTTATCAAGACCTTGGGCAAATAACACTAGATTGCATTAAAAAGGGAAAACTCTCCAAATTAATTATGGCAGATAGCTCACCATCAAAGAGAGGTGAGCTGAATAATTTGCAACATCCTTTCTGCAAAGTTGATAATATATCTTCTCTGACTTTGTATACTGACCCATAGTGGCTGCTGAGAAAAGCACAATTTTATTAAACTTATAAATTATTTTTAAGTAAATAGATTGTTTTGCTCATTTGCAAACATTTATTGAATGCCTTAATATGTACTATGTACTGGTTTATTGGGCTATGACTGTATGTGAAATTTCCCACTGATTAAGACTGCAATGTACTCAGGAGAATTACATGCTTCCCACAGTCAAGTAGAATGGCTCATGCAGGTCTCTACAGCAAGGGTCAGTGAAATGTAAGAATATGGTCACACTTCATCCTTGTGTACCACACAACACAATGACTTTCTTTGGTTTTGTGCACTTATTTATCTCCATTCTTCTTACTTTGTGTGGCTACATTTTTTAACTGAACTAAATAAAATGATAATTTTGTCACATAGACAAAGGTCTGAGGTAAAGTTATCGTAGAAGGTTTATACTGTTCATGCCCTAGTTCAGCTTATTATTAACCATTTCAGTCATTTCTCAGTAACAACATATGGAATATTCATTGTTATAAAAGTTTTTTAATGAGTAATTTACTACTAGTTGCCAAAATATTATACAAAATCATATTTCTTTGATAATTTTTCTTTAGGGGTGTCATATATAAATGTTTTCAATTGAGCTTAAATTCATTCTAAGACACTTCCTACATTCATAGTATTTCCACCCCACCTTGAGGAAGGAACAATTTTTAAAAGTCACTACTCATTCTAAATGGAACACAAGGCTACAGAAGAAATAGCAGAGAAGAGAATTGGAAGAAATCTTTCTCTGCATATCTATGTGTGTCTCTCTCTCTCTGTCTTTTTCTTCCTACCTCCTCCTGTTCCTAGAATGGGACAGCTATAGTACATGAAATCCAGAACTTCTACCTCTTCTACCTGTTCTGAACTAAACTTTTCATATTGCTGCATTTATGGTTACAATTTGGGGCAGAGTAATTCCATTTTGTGCTTGCTTGTTTAATTGACTGTGAGTTCACATGGGCTGGCTGGCTGCGCCTGACACAGTTCTGATGATCTATAATTCTCCTATACTTACTCTATTAAATTTTAAAATTGAAAGAAACAGGAAGGCAGGCATTATCCATGCTGGATGATACCATTTCAAACCTAATTTAGAATCCTGGCAGCATTATACTAAGAAGATAGAGTTGAAAGAAATGAGAAATAGTACAGGCCACTCCACTCTTAAAGAAAACTAAGCTCTCGAGAACAGTGCCCAAATTTTACCTAGAAAGTTAGTAATGGAAATTTGAGGGGGAAAAATCATGTATTCCCAATCTTCTATTCAGTAAGTTAAATAATAAGTACAAAGTGATTTGGCAAGTGGCTGTCTCTAACTATTATGCTTTTATTTTTATTATATACAATCTACTTTCTAACATGTTATACTAAAGTAAAACTAGGCTATGTTCTAAAAAGCTATTGAGATGACTATTAAATACTTTATTTTCAGAAGGGGAATAATATGAGAAAACACTTATTGGACATAATGCCATATGAAATTAACTTTCCAAAGGGTTTGTAATATTATATATCAAGTGTCAGTGATCCTATTTATTTTATTCTTTCCATCAAGAAACCAGATTTAAAGAACTTGTATGACTACTCAGCTACTTAGTGGAATAGTCACAATTCAAGGAGTTACAGTATCGGGGATATTAAATATTGATGCCTAACAAAAAATAATGATTGAGTTCAACAGTATAATCTATGGGTTACCATTTTGAAGCAAAGATATATGATCTAAGATGGACTTTTTCCCTCTATCTACCAACTGTTCACACATTATAAAAACAAAGTTTTAAATTATTGTTGATGAGAATTATAATTAAAGAGCCAGAATGTTTATATTATAGAAAGAAAAAGGAAAATTAAGCACCACAATAAAATGATGGCCAAAAAAGAAAAATTAGGAAGATTAAAGATATACAGAATCAGATTACGAGCTTTTATTTTCTAATCACCCAAGGCACTGTAAACTCTCTCTCAGTAGGTGGTGCTAAAGTTACATGCTCTAGCCTTGGTCCACATGCAAGAATTAAATTTAAAAAAATCTAATCATTCATTGCTAGAAACTGAGGGACAACTGATTCATTTGTTGTAATACTGGCTTAATAACAAATAATATTTTTATCTACATTATGAACACAAGACTGCAAAGTAACATTATTGTACCAAAATAATCCATCACAAACTGAAACCTTTTCTTCAATATGTCTCCTGAGTGTTCACAATCGATATTTTCAATGGATATTTAATAATAAGTAATATAAAAGTTTTTAGAGATTCTCAGTTCTACATAATAATGCAGTTTAAAAGGATAGCTTGAGTTACATAGTGAGTTTAAAGCCAGTCATGATGACACAGAAAAACATTGTTTCTGAAAGAAAAAAAATGTGTAACTAAGGTGCTTACTTTCCCCTAGCCATTTTATCAAAAGAGTAATAACAATACCATTTGAATTTAGCATATTTTAATTTAGAACTCAGTGATGGAAGGCCTTTTCATTTCTCTAACCACGTAGTGCATAATTATATACATCATCCAAACTAAAGACTTGAAAGAACAGAACTGTTCTGTTCCTGGCCTGAGTCAAGTTCTCCAATGCACATATTCGTTAATCTGTACTATCTTTTTGTCACCTGGTACCGCAAGATAGATAAATCTGTCTGTCTGTCTGTCCATCTATCTATCTATCTATTTTCTATCTGAATGTGTGTATATATATATACATACATACATACATACATACCTATTATTGATAAAAATATATATAAAAGTCATCTGTCCACTCTTGACACTATCTTCTTTTTGCACCAGTCTTGGGGCTCTTGGGTATGTCTTTATCTTTCCATTTCAATGTGCCCATGAGAGTTAAGACATGATTTTATTCCATTAACATCCTAAAGAATGCCGACAGTATAACAGGCTGAGATGGCTGCTAGAGAATAAAAATATCTCAATATATCAAACAATATGGATTTTTAGTCAGTAGTTATGACTTTTGTAATTTAACTTCCCTGCCTCCTCCAGTTTTCAGATTACAGGAATAACATTTAATGAATGTAAGATTATAACTGTTTATCTACTAGTAGAGATCTAAGGCTCACCTTCCCTTTCCCACAAATTGAAAGAATGTTAATGACATAGTTTGACTTTGTCAGGTATTTAGGGTGGAGAAAAGAGAGTACCACGGCACAATCTGAGTATTGGCCTAATTGATTGAGATATTAATTTGTATTTGGCCTTAATGAATGGCTTTCTGCTCATATCCTCTTCAAGGAGGGAGACTCGTGCTTTTTTGATTTGGTGTGAAGTGTGGACTATAGGATAGAATTGTTATTCCTTGAGGGATTAGATTAAGTCAGACAAACTGCCTTGTGGTACAAAGAATGTAGACAGGTGCAACATGATGAGGAAGATTTCAGATGTCCAGCAGAGGCCACTCACTGATGACTCCTTTGCCAAGTCAGAACAGTTTTGCCTCAGAGAACAGGTATGCTTGATCTGTAGTAGTGTAGGCCCTGATTCATTGCTTCTGCAATGTACTACTTACTGGGGTACTTGCTTAAACCAAAGGCTCTCAGACTATGATGTCTGGATCTCAGTATGTAGACAAGGAATCTCAGTAGTAGGTAAGTAGATGGGCAAAAGACCAAAAGGATGTCCTTTAAATCACTTGTTATTTTTTGTTGCTACTGTTGTTAGATGGATCTAACTGAAGGAGCATCTAAACAAATTTAGATGACTTAAGGGACTTGAGGTGAAAAAACAAAGTTTCTTAAAAATAACAGGTAGAGCCAGGAGCTGGTAGCTCATGCTTGAAATTCTTGGCTACTCAAGAAACTGAGTTTTGAGGATAGAGATTCAAAGCCAACTTAGCAGACAAAGCTCCAATACTCTTACCTCCAATTATCTAGCAAAAAGCCAGAAGTAGAGTTATGGCTCAAGTAAAGAGCACCAATCTTAAGGGAAAATGTAAGGACTTGAGTTTAAGTCCCAACATTACACACACACACACACACACACACACACACACACACACACACACACACACTATGGTAGTCATCTGAGGTTCTTGATTAATATTTATCTTACATTTAAAATTTATTTCTCATAAAATGAATATATAAGGAAATATTTTTGTGAGATATCAGAGCATAGTGGAATCTGCCAATTTTAACCACCTTGGGCAGACAAGTATACATAGAAAAAAATCTTGGAGTTTTCATAAGGGGATTGAAAGGGCACCCTCATAACCAGTTGCCCAATGAGATAAAGTCATCCTTTGAAATATTTTACCATAGGGTAATAAGGAGGTGGCAGACACGCCCCATCTTGAATCACAACTATCTTTGGCTCACCAGGTTCTTTCCACCACTTTAATTCAGTTCTTCAAACAAACAAGATGTGTGCCAGCTTGTGGGTGGAAATTTGCTGAGGATTATATTTCATCTTTCATTCTGTTTTTTCTAGAGCTAGATGCAGGATAGAGATATTTTGCACACACACACACACACACACACACACACACACACACCTCCATTCTAAAATAAAGGCAGTTTTCCCATGGAGATTTTGCCTTTTGATGAAGCCCAACATCATATGATGAATTCTTATCCTAGTTCTACTCCAGGAATTTTTTTTTGTTTTGCCTAGAGGCTTAAGATGTGTTAACTCATCTCCTACTCACTCCTGCTCTACTGTTATTTCTTTTTTAACCAGGCTTCTGGATTTTCTGATTTTCCTACCAAATGTCAAGAAAATAACAAGAATAACCTTTGTGAAAATATACTGAGATTTGTTCATTGTACTTTACCAAAAGACATTTTATCAGAATATAATATTAGCTTTCTTGATGCTGGTCCCATTTTCTATAAAATAAAGCTGAGCTAATTTTTTATTCACATCATTAAACCAAGGCTGATGTTAAAATACTATTTACAAAGACTAAAATTATGGCTCTCCCATACATATTAAAATTGATTAAGGAGTTTTATTTTACTGAGAATTAACATGCATTGTAACTGGCTCAAAGAAAGAGTCAGAGAACAAATTTATATGCTGTAAAGAAATGTTGAAATGATCAATGAATAGAGATAAAACAGATCTACCTCCCTCTCTCCTTCTCCCTCTCTCTCTCTTTCAATTAACTAAACCAGACAGAGAACATCAATTAAATCACCATTTAACCATCCAGAATTCATCTGTCATTCACCCACTATTTATAAAGGGTTATGGAAAAGCTCAAGCATAGTGAACAGGATTTGAATCTGATCATCAGAAGGGCTGTAAGACAGTATTTAATTTTTCACTGAAAAAGTTTTCCCCAAACAATTATCTTTTTTAAATGATTAATTGTCTCTATACACCAAAAAAATCAATGCTGTTTTTCAATTATTATCTCACTAATACTAGCATGTGCCATAACTAATGACTGTATTATGCTAGAAATAAGTCCCTTCTGTCTTCTTTCATCATTATTTTCCTAAGTGCTTCTCCACTGGAATTATTGTATAAGTACCTTTCTTTATCCAGGTCAAAAGATTTGAATATCAACTATGTATTTAAAATTCCTATAATTATGTAATCAATTCCAACTTCATCTAGAAATTCCCAATTTCTTTTTTTAAATTTACCTCTATTATTAAGTTGGCATAAACTGTTAAATAGACAGTTTGTGCTATGTAAAATCAACCTCTTTTAAACACACACACACACACACACACACACACACACACACACTTTTATTTGTGGTGTGTTCTAATGCACACCACTTAATAATATCAAATTTTGACATTATTTTTTCATCTGCAAGGTGTATTTTCTATTTGTCTACAGACTTACCTTCCTTCTTTACTTCATAAAATATAAGTTCACGAAAACAAGAGTTTTGTCTATGGTCTTTCAGTGATATTTTTTACTATATCTACACAATACATCAAAATGTTAGCCAATTAAACCTACATAGAGGAAATGAAGAAATAAATAGTAAGTGATCCAAAAGTGAAGCTTAGCACCTTGAGTTTTACATGATCAGAAATAACTCTGTTTGAGTCCCAAATATTTCTCAAAATATAGAAAAGAAGTTTTCTACATATAAACTCAAAGAGAACAATTTGAAAGACATTAAATTTTTCTGAATGTGACTTTAAAGCTTAAAGACAAATTTCAGAGCAATCATTTCTCAGAAACTAGTTATGAATAAACAAGTCAGTTGGAAAAACACTTCACTGAGTTCAGTTTGCATGTCCTTCAAGTGAAAAAAGCATACAATTATGCCAGGCAATATTATGATTGGATTGTCCTTAAAGAGTTACTTCGAATAACATTATAATTGTCTATGATGACGTCCTAATTTTTCCACCGAGAGGAAAATATGACTATATCAAATTTACATCGCTCAAACAATGTGATGTTTACATACATTCTTACTCACATACAACCTTTCATTTTAGAGTTCATTGAACTACTCTTCCTTTTATGGCAGCACTTAAGATTTGATTTTTAATGAAGTAATATCAAACTTGCACCTGATGTCATATCAGTAACTCTCTTACATTGAATTATATCCTATTGAACTCAGGGCCTGTGTTTGATAGATCCGTACAAATTATTTTACATCACATATTCATGATAGTAAGAGAGAGCACCATTTTTTTTTCTCCTAACACAACAACATGACAATGCCCAGTCTTTGAGTTTAGGACTGGCACACACATGCACACATACACACAGTGATAGAACTGGAGATCATCACATCAAGCAACATAAGCCAAGTCAGAAAAATAAATGTAATTTGTTTTTGCTCATGGCACCAGACATAATAAATGATTATAATATGAGATGAATATAAAAGGAAGACTATTTGTAAAAGATCTTGAAGGGAAGGAAGAAAGAAGATGATGGTGAGAAGAATGTGATTGACATCAATGTATATTAAAATTAATATATTAATATATACTATTATCTTTATATTATATTTAACAGAATAATTAATGTGTAATACTAAATATGTTGTATAGTATCCTATCATCACCTGAGGGGCATCTGGGTTGGTCCACATCTTTGCTACAGTAAAGAGTGCTGCAATGAACATCGTGAACATCGTTTTGCTAGTGGCTCTAGTATGTCCTTATTTCTGGACATTTGGGTAAATGCCTAGGAGTGGGATTGCTGGGTCACAGGGGAGTTGTATGTTTAGTCTTTTGAGAAATTGCCATACTGCTTTCCATAGTGGTTGAATGAGTTTATATTCCCATAAACAATGAAAGAAGTATTTTGAAAAATGATAACTTCACTATCTTTTCTATAGAACTATATAAAATAACACATAATTCCAATACCTACAATGTGTGGTGATAAACCTTTCATTTTATTTTGGCTCAGTTGAGAAACAGGTAGAAAATTGCCACAGTACTTCTGTATTTATGAATGTGCTTTCAGAAAATATTGGCATGCATTTGGGTCAGTGGATTCTAGGGGAAGTACCTACCCTGAATTTGTAATAGACCCATGTAATAGTGCAGGATACAGAAGTAACCAAAAAGAAGGAGAAGGAAAAGAGGAAGTTTGAGGCCACATGTGCTTATTTTTTTTTTTTTTGCTTTTTTTTTTTTAGGGAGAACAGATTTTTCTGTTTGTTTGTTTGTTTGTTTGTTTTGAGACATGGCTTTGCTCTGTAACTCAGGCTGGCCTAGAGCTTTCTATGCAATTTAAAGTGCCCTGTAATTCACATTCCTCCTGCCTCATTCTCCCAGGTCATGAGATTGCAAATATGTGCCACTACATGCAAAGCTCTTGTTAAATTTGTTGTATTTTGTTTGATTTGTTTAGTTCTTATACTTACTGTATTTCTGCTGTCATCACCCATGGGCATCAGACAGCAAGCAGACTAACAATGAGCTTTGTGCATCACTGACACCTCTTGTTCTCAGGTTTCCAGCTTCTTGGATAGAATAGCTTTTCTTTTCTCAGTTCCCCATCCTGCAAACAGGTATTCTGGGATTAGCCAACCTTTGAGATAAAAGACAAACTAATATGTCCCTTCTCATTTCTATGTATACATCCACTTGGCTCTGTTTTTCTGGAAAACCTCAACTAATACAATATGGACACATGAATTTTAAGAAGTCATGAAATTATAAATGCTGGATGACTGCCAGATGGCCTACTATATCTTCATATGTGGTCAAGCACCCAATATAGTTGCAGATACGTTAGATTCAATGTATCCATGATTTTATTTATAACTCTGTGAGAAAACCTGGTGAATTTAATAATTCATATTGATTCCCATATGATTAACCACAAAGAAGCAATCTGGTTTGGTACCTTCCTTCTTTATAAGAAAATGTTGAAAGAAAATCCTAGAGGAAATCTGTATGAATTTGGAAAGAAGAAGGGTAGCAAGAATCTCAGACACTATTTTTATAAATGCTAGATATATTGGGCTATTCTAGAAAGTGCATTTGTATGACCAATAACAACATAGACAAAATAAAGAGAGAAATTCAACTGTGTCTATAGATTAAGTTCAGAAAATGTTCTATTTCACTGTCATTGAAGGATGATTCTAGTAAAACTAACTTGTGGAATTCATAGGATTCCTTACTTCTTTGTCTATGCAACTGATAAAATATTCAAATATTTTCAATGAGACTACCACAACAATTTCCCAATTAAAATTAAACTCTGTATTACCCATGAATGCCTTTCAAATATAATAACAATCCTAGAAAAAAATATGAAAACTTACCCATAAAACACAATTTAATAATAAAGAGAATGTTGGAAAAGACAGTAGATACCAAAATAAAACACTAAGCAGTGGGAAATGGTTATGATTTTCTGGTCAAAGGCTAAAAAGAAAAAAGAATCCTATGTCAACAAACTTGCACTTTTGACCAGGAAGGAATTCTAGAAATGTGAATGAACAGAGAAAACATCTTGTTTTTCTGTCCCTGCCACTGCAATACAAAATGGAAATTTGAAAACTATGAAAGAATCATGGCACAAACTACCTCTGCTAGAATACCCTTAACCAAATTTTAAAAAAAGGGTAGTAATTGAAATATTTTTTGAAAGTAGGGTTTGTTTGAATTAATGAGAGAAAATTGCAAAGTATCTCTACCAAAGAAATAAGAAAATAATTCTTAGCCAGTTTTCTGTTGGGACTCCATGGCGACTGTAAACTAAGATCATCTATTCTGCAGAAGAGGAAGGAAAAGAGTGGGGAATTATTCTCTATTGAAGGCCTGCAGTGGGTGTACTCAATCTGTCCCAGATGCATTTCATTAACAGAGAAGAAATTAACATTGCCAAAATCAAGTTCATTTAAGGTAATAACAGATGAGAGATGTTTCTGATGATCTCTCTCTCTCTCTTTTATTGTGATTAATAGAAGGAGTACATTATACTCACCAGATAGAAGATGCATAACTTGACAAACATTGATATCCTTTCTCATGACAGGGTCCCCATTTTCATCCCACCCTCTCACCGCTTATCTTGATTTCACCCCTTCCCTATCCAATTTCAAATAACTAATTAAGCACATATAAAACATATCAGAAAATAAGGTGAAATATTGTAAAAATATGAGAAAACCAAGGGATGGCAAAAGAGATGAGAGATAACATAGTACATTAAGGGCAACAGTCACTCATTGTACGGCTTTTGTTTCTTTATCCTGGATGTCCTTACATTTAGTGTCATACTATTTGGCCTTATGTGTCTAGACTTTGTTTTATTGTAAATCTCTGCTAGTAGAGCCCAAGGTTTCTACTGATTATGACAAATGAGGGAGACTATTGGGCCTATGTGCCTTTCACTCTTGCTTGCTTCACTTACTATGATTTATTCTAAGTCTTTTCAATTTCCTTACAATGGGGCAATGCCATTTTTTTCTGACAGCAGCATAGAATTACACTGTGTATGAATATCACATCTTGTTGATCCACTCATTAACTGAGGGACATCTGGGTAAGTGCTGCATGGTAAATAGTGCTGCAATGAACATCATTGTGCTGGTGGATTTAGTATGTCCTTGTTTCTGGATGATTGGGTAAATGCCAAGTAGTGGAATTGCTGGGTCATAGGGGAGCTCTATGTTCAGTCTTTTGAGGAACTGCCATACTGCTTTCCATAGTGGTTGAATGAGTTTGCACTCCCACCAACAGTGTAGTAGTGATCCCTCCTGGCCACAATCCCTCCATCATCTGTTGTTATTAGTTTTCTTGATCCTGGCCATTCTAACTGGAGTGAGGTGGAATCTTAGAGTTGCATTTCTTTTATGACCATAGATATCGAGCATTTCTTCATTTGTCTATAGGTCATTTTTATTTCTTCCTGAGAGAGGACTCTCTTTAAGACTTTGGCCCATCTTTTAATGGGATGGTTGTTAATTTGGAGATTAGTTTTGGAGTGATTCAATTTTTTGAGCTGTTGATATATTTTAGATATGAGGCCTTTGTCCACTGTATGGTTAGTGAAGATCTTCTCCCATTCTGTAGGCTTCCTGTTTAATTTACTAGCTATGTCCTATGCCATAGAGATGCCCTGCAATTTAATACAGCCCCATTTATCCAACCTTTGTCTGATTTGTTGTGTTTCTTGGGCCTTCTAAAGAAAGTTTCAACCTGTGCCCAGGATGCCTAGTGTATCTCCTATTCCTTCTTGTAATGTTTTCAGTGTGTCAGCTTTTACCTCAAGGTCTTTGATCCATTTGAAGTTAATTCTAGTGCAGGGTGAAAAAGAAGGGTCCAACTTTAGTTTTCTGCAGGTGCTTAACCAGTTCTGCCAGCAACATTTGTTGAAGAGGCTGTCTTTCTTCCATTCTATTTTTTGGCACCCTTATCAAAGATTAGGTAGCCATAGGTCTGTGGTTTAATATCTAGGTCCTCAGTTCTATTCCATTGGACTTCAGGCCTAATCTTGTGCCAGTACCAAGCTTTTTTGATTATTATAGCTCTTTAATAGTCTAAAGTTTGGTATTGAAATTCCTCCTATGCCGTTCTTTCTGCTAACAAGTGTTTTTGCTATTCAGGGTATTTCATTATTCCATATAAAATTTTGGATTGCCTCTTCTATTTCTTTAAAGAATGACATTGGGATTTTGACGGGTATTGTGTTGAATTTGTAGATAGCCCTTGGCAAGATAGTAATTTTCACGATGTTAATTCTCCCAATCCAGAAGCATGGGAGGTTTTTCCATTTCCTCAGTTCTGCTTTAATTTCCCTTTTCAGGGTTTTAAAGATTTCATCAAAAAGGTCCTTTACATTCTTAGTTAAGGTAATTCTTAGGTACTTTATTTTCTTTCAGGCTGTTGCAAAAGGAGTTGCTTCCTAATTATTGCCTCATTCCTCTCACTGTTGGCATAGAGGAAGGCAGATTTTTGAGGATTAATTTTTTTCATATTTTTATTGTAATTAATAGAAGGGTTGCATGATATTTGCCAGGTAGAAGGTGCATTAATTCACATACATTGATACCCTTTCACATGTCTTGGTACCCATTTTCCTCCCCAGCGAATTTACCCCTCATCTTGTTTTCCCCCATTCCCTATCCAATTTCAAATAACCAAATACAAATATATCCGAAATATCAGGTAACAAAGTGAGATACTGTAACAATATGAGATAACCAAGGGACAGCAAAAGAGATGAGAGATAACATAGTACCTTAAGGACAACAATCATTCATTATATGGCTTATGTTTCTATATCCTAGAGATCCTTTCATTTAGTGTCATACTGTATGGCCTTGTGTATCAAGGTTTTGCTCTATTGCAAATCTCTGCTATGAGAGCTCAAGGTTTCTACTGATTATGACAAATGAGGGAAACCATTGAGCCTAAGTTCCTTTGATTCTGGCTTATTTACTTAATAGGATTTTTTCTAAGTCTTTCCATTTCTTAACAAATGGGGCGATATCGTTCTTTCTGACAGCAGCATAGAATTCCATTGTGTACAAATACCACATCTTATTGATCCATTCATCAACTGAGGGACATCTAAGTTGGTTCCATATCTTTGCTATGGTAAATAGTGCTGCAATGAACATCAATGTGCTTGTGGATTTAGTATGTCCTTGTTTCTGGATGATTGGGTAAATGCCAAGTAGTGGAATTGCTGGGAGCTCTATGTATAGTCTTTTGAGGAACTGCCATACTGCTTTCCATAGTGTTTGAATGAGTTTGCACTCCCACCAACAGTGTAGTAGTGATCCCTCCTGGCCACATCCCCTCCAGCATCCTGTTGTTAGTTTTCTTGATCCTGGCCATTCTAACTGGAGTGAGGTGGAATCTTAGAGTTGTTTTGATTTGCATTTCTTTTATGACCAGAGATGTTGAGCACATGTTGGCCCATGTGTCTATGGGCCATTTTTGTTTTTTCTTCAGAGAAGACTCTCTTTAAGTCTTTGGCCCATCTTTTAACAGGATGGTTTTTATTTGGAGATTAGTTTGAGGGTTAATTTTATACCCTGCTACCTTGCCAAAGTTTTGAATCAGCTCAAGGAGCTTGGGAGTGGAGTCTATAGGTTTCTTTAAATACAGAATTATGAAATCTGCAAAGAGGGAAAGTTTCATTTCCTCTTTCCCTATTTGGACAGCTTTATGCTTGCTTCTTGACTTATTGCTCTGGCTAGGAATTCTAATACTATGTTAAAGAGGAGTGGAAAGAGTGGGCATCCTTGTCTCGTTGCTGATTTTAGAGGGGATGCCTTTAGCTTTTCCCCATTAAGTATAATACTAGCTGTGGGTTTGTGATCCACAGCCTTTATTATACTGAGAAATGTTCCATGGATTCCAAGTTTCTCCAGAGCTTTTAGCATAAAGGGGTGTTGGATCTTGCCAAATGCCATTTCTGCATCTATTGAGACAATCATGTGATTTTTGTCCTCGCTCATGTTGATGTGTTGAATTATATTAATTGATTTGCATATGGTGAACCAACTTTGCCTCCTTGTGATGAATCCTGTTTGATAATAGTGTATAATTTTTTTCATGAATTGTTATAGACGGTTGGCCAGTATTTTGTTGTGAAGTTTTGCATCAATATTCATCAAAGAAATGAGTCTATAGTTGTCTTCCTGTCTGGTTTGGGAATGAGGGATATATCGGTTTTGTAGAATGAGTTTGGCAAAGTGCCTTCATTTTCAATTTCGTTGAAGAGCTTGAGGAGTATTGGTGTACTGGTGTGAGCTCTGCTTTGAAGACCTTATAGGATTCAGCTTGAATCCATCTGGCCCTGGGCTTTTCTTAGGTGGAAGGTCTCTTATTGCCATTTCTTTTTCAGTGTTTGGAATAGGCCTGTTTAGTTGTATTAGGTCTTCTTGGTTCAGTGTGGGTATGTTAATATTGGCTAGAAATTCATCCATTTCTTCTAGATTCTCAAATTTCATGGTCTAAAAGGTTTGAAAAGTATTCCCTCATGATGCCTTGGATCTTGGTAATTTCTGTCCTGATATTACGATTCTCATATGTGATTTTGTTTATTTTGGTATGTTCCCTGCTTTTTTTGGTAAGATTTTGTTAATTTTTTCAAAGAACTAACTCCTTGTTTTGTTGATTCTTTCTAAAGTTTTTTTGGACTCCATTTAATTCTGCTTTGATTTTAATAATTTGCTTTCTTCTACTGGGATTAGGGTTGGTTTGTTGCTCTTCATCCAGGAGCTTAAGGTGACACATTAAATGGTTGGTTTGCGATTTTTCCTATTCGTTATTGTAGACACCCAGAGCTATAAATTTTCCTCTGAGTATTTTCCCAAACTAGCTGGTATTTTGTGTGCTCCTTTTTGTTAAATACCATAACTTGTTGGTTTTCTATTTTGATCTCCTCGATGCCACATTGGTGATTCAACAACGTGTTGCTCAATCTCCATGAGTTACAGGGTTTTTGTCAGTAGAGATGGGTGTTCAGTTTCAATTTGATGCCCTTGTGGTCTGAGAGAGTGCAGGGAATAATTTCAGTGTTTCTGAATCTGCCCAGGTTTATTTTATGCCCTAAAATATGGTCTATTTTGGAAAATTTTCAATGTGTAGCTGAAAAAAACGTATATTGTTTTGTTGCTGTGTGAAATAATCTGCAAATGTCTGTTAAATCTATTTGGTCTATACAGTTGTTCAATTCTAACTTTTCTCTGTTGAGTTTTTGCCTGGTTGATCTGTCCATAGGTGAGAGTGGTATGTTAAAGTCACCAACAATCACTATGTTTCGATCTAAGTGTGGTTTTAGTGAAAGTAAGTTTACTTGATGAAGTTCGGTGCTCCGGGATCAAGTATGTAGATATTTAGAATGGTTATGTCCTCCTGGAGGAAAGACCCCTTTATTAGTATGTAGTAACCTTCTTTGTGTTTTATCGCTCATTTTAGTTTGAAGTCTACTTTATCTGATATGAGGATGGCAAATGCAGCCTGTTAATGGGGGCCATTAGCTTGATAGAGTTTATTCCAACCTCTCACTTTCAAAAAATGTTTGTTTATTGGGGTAAGACATGTCTCTTGAAGACAGCAGAATGATGGATCTTGCTTTTTGATCCAACTAGATAGTCTATGCCATTTAATTGGAGAGTTAGGTCCATTGATATTGAGAGTTAGGATTGAGAAATATTTATTAGTTCCTGCCATTTTTTAAAAGCTTTCATTAGGTCCTGTGGTACTTAGATGGTATGATTTTAAGTGCCATTTGTTTCTGTGTATTACATTTGTGTTGGTTTTCAATGTGTAGAACATCTTTGAGAATTTTCTGTAATGTTGGTTTGGTTGCTACCTAATGTTGAAGCTTTACCCTGGAATGGAATGTTTTTATTATTCCTTCAGTTATGAATGAGAGCTTAGCTGGGTAAAGTATTCTTGGTTGGTAGTTATTTGTCTTTAGGGCATGACATATATCTTTCCAATCTCTTCTTGCTTGCATGGTCTCTGCTGAGAAATCTGGGGTTATTCTGATTTTTTTCTTTGTAGGTGATTCTTCTCTTCTTCCTGGCTGATTTTAGGATCCTTTCCTTGGTCTCTATTGATCCTGTTTGGATTATAATGTGGCAGTGGGTTGCCCTTTTCTGATCACGTCTGTTTGGGGTTCTAAAAGCTTCTTGTATCTGGATGGGCCTGCCCTTCTGGATATTTGGGAAGTATTCTGAGATGATTCCTAGAAGTATATTTCCAATACCATTGACCTCTTTCTCTAGACCCTCCTCAATACCAATTAGCCTTAAATTAGGCTTCCTAATTGTATCTTGGACCTCTTGAAGCGTTCTCTCATATGTCCTAGATTTGGATTGACTCATTTTCTGTTCTTTCTCTATAACAACTAAATTGTCTTCAACCCTGGAAATTCTCTCTTCTGCATTGTCTAACCTGATATCAAAGCTTTGTACTTTATTCTTCATCTCCTTTGTTTCTAATTGCTTATTTTTGATGCCTTGCATCTCTTGTTTTAGATCATGTATGGATTTCTTTAACTCCTTGATTTCCATTTGAGTGGTTAGCTCAGCAGCTTTACTCTCTTTGGACATTTGTTGGAGTTCAGTCACCTTTTTGTTTGTGGATTCTATGAATTCGTCCATTTTTCTTTGAAAAACATTTATTATGGCCTCCTTTATGGCTTCCCATTTTTCACATATCATCTTGTTTATGGTTTCCTCTTGTTTAGCTATGGCTTCCTCCCTTATCTCTTTCTTTATATTTTCACACTTTTCATTAATCATGTTTATCAATTGCATTTGTATAGCACTTAGAGGACTCTCCTCTAGATTTGCCACTGACTGCTCCATTGCCTGTTTATATTGGGTGGGAGACGCTATTCCTTGATTTGACATTTTTCTTGAGTTTCTTGTTGTGCCCATTTGAAAATGGGAGCAAGATTAATACTAAACAAGATTATAATTTTTCAGATATAACCAACCTAGACCTCTTTAGCTGGCTGACAATAGATGTTCACCATTTTAGATTGGTATATCACTCTCTTTTTCTTTTTGTGCACTTACAAACAAATCTAATATCAACACTGATTACCGATTTATGACCAAAACATTAAACCCCTCAATCCAGTCTCTATTGTATTTAAGTTCCTCTGGACCTAGAGTATAATTGAACACCTAGATAAACAGTATTGCTCAACACCATCAAATGTTGATCCATGCATTGTAAGAGTTGAAGGATGAACAAAGGACCAGAGATAGAAAAATAGTATGAAAGACAATAGGGAAGGTAAGAAAAGAATAATGCAGGAGTGTAAGATTATTATAGTAATGAAGAAAATTTATAGCGTAAGGTGACAGAATATTTGAGTACAAAGTTTAGAAAAAATTAGATAAAACTCATGAAAATAGGAAGAGTAACAAGAAGAAAATATGGAGAAAAGAGGGAGGTATAAATAGGAGATTTCAATGATAAAAAGTTTAAAAAAGAAAAAAGAAACAAAACAAAACAAAAATAACAAAACAACAACAAAAAAGGTGGGGGGAGATTCCGCAATATTGTGAGTTCTTACCCAAGAAATACTAGGATTGAGAACCAGGAGATTCAAAAAGCCGGTGACTGTATTAATATAGATACCATTTCTATCCAGACTGTACCCAGAACTGTCACTATGTTTCTAGGAACGACCACAGTGACAGAAGCAATGTGGGAAAAGAAAGAGAAAAAAAGGGAAGGAATCATAACATTAAAAAAAAACTGTATATGTAAAATGTCAAAGAAAAAATAAGAACACCTAAAATGCAAATGAAAAGGGGCAGAACAACAAAAATACAAAGAAGAATTAAAAAAAAGGAAGAAAGAGAAAAACAAAAAGGTATTCTTCAGCTTTTTTTGGGGGGGCGGGGGGAGTTGGGCAGGATAGGAAACTTGTGTCTCCACTAAATTAGGGATCCAAACACTTCCGAAAAGTTTTTTCTCTTGTGATTTGGTTTTGCGGTTTTTTTTAGATCAGATTGCTTGACTGGGAAAACGAAACTGAAAGAGACATGGGCGGCTTTGTTTACCAGGCTGGCGCAGGGGAAGGACTTCAGCAGCACTGGGCCGGATTTTCGGCTAAGGGATCTCTGGGAAATCCTTTGCCCTTTAGAATGTTGGTGCTGCCTGCACCACCTCTCTGGTTGGATTTGGTATGGCTGTGTCTTTGCCAGCAGTCAAGATGGCGCTGCTCTCAGCTGGAGGGGGAGGGGCTCCCTCCCAATGCCATTCTGGAGCAGAAGTGGAAACTTCTCCTCGGAGGTACTCACAAATTGCTGGAGTCTCCGGTTCCGTGAAGCTGGCAGGTCCATGCACGGCCGGATGACGGCTCTGGGCTCGCGCAGGCTCTGTGTGGCTCTGTCTGCAGCAAGCGGGTTTGCACCACCGTAAAGAGCTGTCTGCTCAGATTTAGAAGAGAACCTTTGTCTCTGTAGCCCTCCGCGGCTGGGGCCGCTCCATGCTGCCTTCTTGAAACTGTTTTCTGTCTTTCTCCTCTCTGAAATCTCTGTGGCGCTAAAGCTTACTTAGAATTGATTTTTGGTTAAGAAGTTTCCCATATGCTGCCAGAACTGGTATCTTGGCAAGAACTCAAAAAGACTCACTGAACCGCCGCCATCTTCTGCAGATTCTGATCTCTCTCTCTCTCTTTAAACAAGGTCCTACTTTTCATCAAATGGTTGGATATGAAAATTGACTGAAAATACCAAATGTTAAAGATAAGGAACAGCTAATAAATACTTTTATTTTACACTGGTGACAATATAAATTGTTGCAACCCTGTTGAAAATCTAGCTAGAAGATCTGCATTGCTAGCAATGTATGTTATCCTTAGCAATTTTAGTTCTACGTTGATGTCAACAGAAATGTGTATGTGCATTCACCAAACAATATGCACAGGAAGACAGATAGTAGTACTTTTTATAATCTATTCCAAATGGAAAACATGGAAAGGACTTTCATCAGCAGAATAAATCCAGAAATCATTGAGGCATGTTTAGCTAAAGAACATTCTGTAGTGCTGAAAATGAATTTTATCTACATAAAATATTTTTTAAATCTTTCAAAAATATTGATAAATCTTGTAAATACAGGGTAGAACAAAAGAACCTATGCTGTTTTCGTCCCTTTTACAGTTCAAAATCATGGAATTCTTGACGCATACAGAGATAAAAGTAGGCAGGGCAGTAAAAAAAAAAAAAAGAAGAAAAGGTAGCCTTTGGCGTGCCAATGCAACTCAGCTTGTTAGAGCTCATGCAGCATTGCAGTTGCATTTTGTATGCATATATGTAAATACATTATGTTTTAAAAAAATGGTTCCCAGAAAATATGTTCGCAGTTCAGATCTGGGAGCAGAATGAAAACTCTGTGCTAATGCATACTAATTTATAATAATGTTTAACTTACTGTGCATCCTATGAGTGAGGAAGGGAAGGACAAACTGGGAGAGAGAAAGGGAAGGGGCAGTATGATTCAAAAAGAATTGTGGTCATTATCTGACCCAAGTCACTGTCATCCCTCTGTCTGTCTTCATTCCAACAACAATAAAACATAAAGAACAAATAGATGAATAAAAGTCAAACAATTTTGCTTTTATGGACTGGTAGATTTCATAATCATCTTTCCTATTAGCCCAGGGAAAATGTCAGCATGTTTTATTTATCACAAAACCAGAGTTTGCTATTGTTTCTACAGTTTCGTATACTTGGTTCCATTCCCAATCTTTAAAAAAACAAAGAATAAAAATATAGTTAACTCAAAAGATAACATAGCTGCCTATAAACTTTTAACATTAGAAATTATTTTCAGACAGTACTTACCTATTACCCACAAAGGTCCTGTGAAGCAGATGACCAATAGATACATTGAATGGGAATGAGTGTATATAAAAACTGTTTAATTAAACACATAGTTCACACAGCTGAGACATTAGATAACCTGTTTTTGCCAACAAAATACATTAAACTCTTTCCCAATCTACTGGATTTTTGTACTCTCAGATTTTCCACAAACCACAGCATTGCTAAATAGATGCTGATCAGCTGGCTCACAGAAAAGCAAGAGGAACATTGAAACCCAGAGAGAATCACTATTACGGAAAGTTAGGGAGTAGTGTAGAAGAGGCCAAGGTGGCACAGAGAAATCCAGGAATGAAGGCATTGTAGAAGACGGGCCAATTGTGCGAAGAGGGACATTGGTAGAGCTGTACAAAGATTGTTGAACAACATTCACCTAATCATGATATGTTTACCAAAAGGAAATATTACCAAGAAAAATTTAAATAGACATTTCATTTATTTGTGTGAGGAAGATAAAGATACTTTGCCTTTTTAAAATTCATTTTGTTGTTGTTGATGTTGTTGGTCATGGGACTTGAACTCTGGGCCTGGGTATTGTCCCCAAGCTCTTCAGCTCATGGCTACAACCCTACCCCTTAAGCAACAGCACCACTTCCAATTTTCTGATGGATAATTTAAGATGAGTCTCATGGATTTTAGTGTGCAAGCTGGCTTTGAAACATGATAATCAGATTTTTGCCTCCTGAGTAGCTAGGATTACAAGTATGAGCCACCAGCGCATGGCCCTATTTTAAGTTCTTTCTACATAGAATACTTCATTTTGTATTTATATTTCTTTTTTTTTTTGCCAGTCCTGGGCTTGAGCTCAGGGCCTGAGCAATGTCCTTGGACTTTCTCAAGGCTAGAGCTCTACCACTTGAGCCTCAGCACCACTTCCGGCTTTTTTCTATGTATGTGGTACCAAGGAATCGAACCCGGGTCTTCATGCATGCTAGGCAAGCACTTTAACCACTAGGCCAAACTCCCGGCCCTGTATTTATATTTCTATGCAAGTGTTTATACAATGACTACAATTGCTTGTATCCAACTCATATGTACATTTATTTATATGCATTTAAATATTTAGATAGTATCTCATTCCACATTAACATCTATAATTTATACTTTGGTTAATTGTCTCACAGGTAGGTCAATGTTGATTTATGTGATACTACTGTAAAAGATTCTATTATTTGACTATGACATAATTACATACAGTTAGCATTATATTTGTGAGCATTAAGTTACTTCCAACTGTTCATTATGAAAAAATGATTCAGTGATTGATTGAATGCATTACTTTATGTATGGAGAAAGTTTGTCTGATGGAATAACTAAATTAGAAGTATAATTTTAAGGTTTTCAAAAGATTTCCACATGATTTCATATGGATCTCAGTTACATATCAATTCAAGTTGTCCTTTCTCCAAATATTCATCATTATTTATGTTTTCCCAGTCAATTGATCATACAATAGTATTTTATGATCATTTAACATGTATATCACCCACTTGGCCAGTATGTCTTTTTTTCATGTTTGTGTGTATGTGTGTGTGTTTCTTTTATTTTAATTAATAGAAGGGTTACAGTTATATTCACCAGATAGAAGGTGCATTACTTCACACACATTGATACCCCTTCTCATGTTTTTGTCCCCATTTCCCTCTCTCCATCCCCTTCCCTCATCTTGTTTTCTCAGATTCCCTTTCCTATTCCAAATAAACAAATAAACGTACATACAAAATACCAGATAACTAGGTAAGATACTGTAAAATATGAGAATAACCAAGGGACAACAAAAGAGATGAAAAATAATATAGTACATTAAGAAAAGCTATCACACATTATATGGCTCTTGTTTCCATATCCTGGAGGTCCTTTCATTTAGCCTCATCTTATATGGCCTTTGATATCTAGGTTTTGAGCTATTGTAATCCTCTGCTAGAAGAGTCCAAGGTTTATACTAATTATTAAAAATGAGGGAAACCAGTGAGCCTATGTTCCTTTGGGTCTCGCTTACTTCACTTAATATTTTCCCAAGTCTTTCCATTTCCTTAGAAATGGGGTGATGTCATTCTTCCTGATGGCAGCACAGAATTCCATTTTGTATGAATACCACATCTTGTTGATCCACTCATCTACTGAGGGGCATCTGGGTTGATTCCATATCTTTGCTATGGTAAATAGTGCTGCCGTGAACATCACTGTGATAGTGGCTTTAGTATGTCCTTATTTCTGGAAGACTAGGTAAGTGCCAAGTAGTGGAATTGCTGGGTCATAGGGGAGTTCTATGTTTAGTCTTTTGAGGAACTGCCATACTGTTTTCCATAGTGGTTGATCTACTTTACACTCCCACCAACAGTGTAGTAGTGATTCCTCCTGGCCACATCCCCACCAGCATCTGTTTTTAGATTTGTTGATAATGGCCATTCTAATTGGAGTGAGGTAGAATCTCAGAGTTGTTTTGATTTGGATTTTTTCATGTGTCTATTGCCCATTCTTATTTCTTCTTTAGAGAAGTCTCTCTTTAAGTCTTTGGCCCATCTTTTAATGGGATAGTTGTTACTTTGGAGATTAGTTTTGGAGTGATTCAATTTTTTGAGCTGTTGATATATTTTAGATATGAGGCCCTTGTTGTATGGATATTGAAGATCTTCTCCCACTCTGTGGGCTATTTAATTTGCTATGTCCTTTGCCATACAGAAGCTCTGCAGTTTAATGCAGCCCCATTTGACCAAACTTTCTTTTAATTTGTTGTGTATATGGATCTTTATTAAGAATGTTTGGCCTTTGCCAAGGAGACCTAGTGTATCTCATATGCCTACTTGTAAAGTTTTCAGTGTATCTGCTATTACCTCAAGGTCCTTGATCCATTTGGAGTTAATCCTGGTGCAGGGTGACATAGAAGGATCCACCTGCTTAACCAGTCCGGCCAGCACAACTTGTTGAAGAGGTTGTGTTTCTTCCATTCTACTTTTTTTACTCCCTTATCAAAGATTAGTTGGCCATAGGTCTGTGGGTTAATATCTGGGTCCTCAGTTCTATTCCATTGGTCTTCAGGCCTGTTCTTGTGCCAGTACAAAGCTGTTTTGGTCACTATAGCTCTGTAGTAGAGTCTAAAGTTGGTATTGAAATTCCTCCTGCACTGTTCTGTCTGCTAAGAATTGTTTTTGCTGTACAGGGTCTTTTATTATTCCATATGAAATTTTGGATTGCCTCTTCTATTTCTTTAAAGAATGACTGCTAAGAATTGTTTTTGCTATACAGGGTCTTTTATTATTCCATATGAAATTTTGGATTGCCTCTTCTATTTCTTTAAAGAACAACATTGGGATATTGATGGGTATTGCTTTTTTTGTAGATAGCCCTTGGCAAGACTGTTATTTTCATGATATTAATTCTTCTAATCCAGGAGCATGGGAGGTTTTTACATTTCCACAGTTCTGCTTTAACTTCCTTTTTCAGGGTTTTAAAGTTTTCATCAAAAAGGTCCTTTACATTCTTAGTTAAAGTAATTCCTAGGTACTTTATTTTCTTTGAGGTTATTGCAATGGAGTTGCTTTCCTGATTGCTGCCTCAATCCTCTTGTTGTTGGCATATAGGAAGGCTGTTGATTTTTGAGAGTTAATTTTATACTCTGATACATTGCCAAAATTTTGAATCAGCTCAAGCAACTTGGGAGTGGAGTCTATATGGTTCACTAAATACAGAATCATGTCATCTGCAAAGAGGGAAAGTTTCACTTCCACTTTCCCTATTTGGATCCCCTTTATGCTTGTTTCTTGCCTTATTGCATTGGCTAGGAATTCTAATACTATGTTGAAGAAGAGTGGAGAGGGTGAGCATCCTTTTCTCATTTTTGATTTTAGAGGAAATAGCTTTAGCTTTTGCCATTAAGTATAATGCTAGCTGTGGATTTGTGGTACACAGCCTTTATTATACTGAGGAATGTTCCATGGATTCCTAGTTTCTCCAGAGCTTTTAGCATAAAGGGGTGTTGGATCTTGTCAAATGCCTTTTCTGCATCTATTGAGACAATCATGTGATTTTTGTCCTTGCTCATGTAGATGTGTTGAATTATATTGATTTGTAAGTGTTGAACCAGCTTTGCATCCTTGTGATGAATCCTGTTTGATCATAGTGTATAATTTTTTGATGAGTTGCTGAAGATGATTGGCCAGTATTTTGTTGTGAAGTTTTTCATCAATATTCATCAAAGAAATGGGTCTATAGTTGTCTTTCTTTGATGAGTCTCTGTCTAGTTATGGGATGAGGGCTATGGTGGCTTCAAAGAATGAGTTTGGCAAAGAGCCTTCATTTTCAATTTCATTGAAAAGCGTGAGGAGTATTGGTGTGAGCTCTGCTTTGAAGGCCTTATAGAATCCAGCTGTGAATCCATCAGGCCTTGGGCTTTTCTTGGATAGCAGGTCTTTTATTGCCATTTCTATTTCAGTCTGTTTAGTTGGATTATGTCTTCTTGGTTCAGTTTCGGCATGTTAATATTGGCTAGAAATTAATCCATCTCTTATTGATTCTCAAATTTCTTGGCATAAAGGTTTGAAAAATATTCCCTTATGATGCTCTGTATCTTGGTATTTTCTGTTGTGATATTTCCATTCTCATCCGTGATTTTGTTTATTTGGGTGTGCTCCCTTTTTTTGGTAGGATTTGGTAAGGGTTTTTCAATTTTCTTGAAAAACCAACTCCTTGTTTTGTTGATTCGTCCTATAGGTTTTTTTTGGACTCCGATTCATTTAATTCTGCTTTGATTTTAATAATTTTCTTGCTTCTACTGAGATTAGGGTTGTTTTGTTGCTCTTTCTCCAAGAGTTTAAGATGTGCCATTAAGTTTTTGGTTTGTGATTTTTTCAATTTGTTAATCTAGGCACTCAGAGCTCTAAAATTTCCTCTGAATACTGCCTTTGCTGTGTCCCATAGGAGCTGATATTTTGTGTGCTCCTTTTTGTTAAATTTCATAAATGCTTGAATTTCTATTCTGATCTCCTCGATGACCCATTGAGTTACAAGTTTTTTTTTTGTTGATGGAGATTGGTGTTCAGTTCTACTTTGATGCCCTTGTGCTCTGAAAGAATGCAGGGAATAATTTCAGTGTTTCTTAATCTGTACAAGTTAGCTTTATGCCCTAAAATGTGGTCTATTTTGGAAAATGTTCCATGTGCTGCTGAGAAAAACATATATTGTGATGTTGCTGGGTGAAATAATCTGCAGATGTCTGTTAGTTCTAGTTGGTCTATGCAATTGTTCAATTCTGAGGTTTCTCTGTTGAGTTTTTGCCTGGTTGATCTGGCCATAGGTGAGAGTGGTGTGTTAAATTCACCAACAATCACTGTGTTTGAAGCTATGTATGGTTTCAGTGAAAGTAAAATTTCTTGATGAAGTTCAGTGCTCCAGCATTATGTGTGTAGATATTTAGGATGGTTTTATCCTCCTGGAGGAGAGAACCCTGTATTAGTATGTAATAACCTTCTTTGTTTCTTTTCAGTAATTTTAGTTTAAAGTCTATTTTATCTGATATGAGGATGGCAACTGCAGCCAGTTTATGGGGGCTGTTAGCTTGATAAATTCCATTCCATCTTCTTTCAAAATATGTGTGTTTGGGGGGGCAAGATGTGTGTCTTGAAGATAGTAGAATGATGGATCTTGCTTTTTGATCCAACTGGAGAACCTACACCATTTATTTGGAGAGTTAAGTCCATTTATATACGATTGAAAAATATTTGCTAGTTCCTGGCATTTTTTAATATCTCATTAGTGCCTGTGGCTTGTCAGTTCTTGGAATGATTTTTAGGTGCCATTTCTCTCAGTACCACGTTCATGTTAGTATTCAGTGCGTAGAATATCTTTGGGAATTTTCTGTAATGCTGGTGTGGTCACTAAGCAATGTTGCAACTTGTCCTTGGAATGGAAGGTTTTTATTCCTCCCTCAGTTATGAATCAGAGCTTATCTGGGTACAGTATTCTTGGTTGGTAGTTATTTGTCTTTAGGGGATGACATACATCCTTCCAAGCTTTTATTGCTTGCATGGCCTCTGCTGAGAAAGCTGTGATTATTCTGATTGGTTTTCCTTTGTAGGTGATTGTTCTCCCTGGCAGTTGGCCAGTTTTCTAATGCTAATAATGCAATGACACAAACCAAGTGATAAGTAAAAGAAATTTTATTTGGCTGAAGAATTTTGCCCAAGGTGGTATGGTTGTATCTGATGATAGCCTTCTTGCTGGCAGAATCCCAAATTACCTATTAAGTTGTAGAAGAAGACAGATCTTTATAGGGTAATTAGGGCTTTGCCCTCAAATGTATTGACAGTAGGACATTGCATAGGGAAAAATGGGGTATATGATATATTAGCCAAACTTGGCTGATTCTTTCTCATGTAACCCACTAATCCAATAATTGAAAGTATAGGTTAATCCAGTTCATGGCAGAGTTCTAATTACCTTGTAAAGGTCCTGCCTGACTCTACCTTTTAATGGGTAATTTGGATTAAATTTCAATATGAGTTTCAGAGAGGACAAACCACAATTAGCAGTTGCTAATAATTATGGAGTTCAGTAGAGATTTGTTTGTTAGCTATTGACATTTCTGCCTATTCATAAAGTTTTTCATTTACTGAAAGTGGTGATAAGAATATTTTTCATTACTGACTTAAATAAATTATTTTAAAATTTGGTTGCATCTTGTTTCTCTTTGATACATGTATGACAAATGTCTTTCATGGTATCTATTATGGAGAAGAATTTAAAATTTCAGTGTTGCAATTAGATTAGTCATTTTCTCAAGGACCACATTTTTTATACCATACGAACTATTTTTTACACTTCTACATATAAGTTGTTCTAAATATTTGAAAGTTGGGCTTTCTCATTTAGAATTTTTATAATCTACGTGGAATCATTTTTCACTGTTATGATTTTAAACCATATCTCATTTGTACTTACATGTATGGCCAAATTTCCTTGATTAATGCTTCCAATCTTTATTACCTTATATTAAGGGAGATCAGGAATAAAAACAGCATGTTAAAATCTATATCCTACTGTGACTAGAGAAACAAGTTTGTATTTTGAGAGGTTGCCAAAATTTCCTTTAGTTAAACTATTTAATCTTAAAATTATATAAGCTTTGTACTGAGCTTGGTGTGGATTTCAATGTTGTATTAAACCCTTATGAACAGCATGATGTTAAACACATTGCTTTAGTACTTATTCCACAGACTGTGCCACAGTTAATAAGTTAGAAATACACAGAAGATATTCAAGCACTCGTAAAACTTCATGCTTGTCAACTAAAGGAAAAATCATCAAGATGAATAAAACAAAACTTATCAAGGGGCTGCAATTGTCTAGTATCAGAAAAACCTGATGTTAAGTAAGATTAAATAGTTCAGGTTTTGAAAGCTAAGAATATGAATATGTGTTGAGATTATTGGATGAGGTTAGGAAGTAAAAGTTCAAGAGTTATATCTGATGCATGGGTCATAATTTCCACTTCTCCAGGCCTTGTGGAAGCATAGTTTGCTTCTTTCTTCAAGCCTTTGGGTATTCACAAGATGGAATAATGGAAATTGTTAGAACTGACACTAAAGGAAGTGCTCCTATGTATGAAGAACAAAGACAGTAGGATTAGATTTTAGAAATAATCTAGACTCAAGCAGTTACTAATCAGACCTTATTTTCCTGGTGTTCCAGCCAGTAGATCACCAAGTAGATTTCCTAAATTAGAACTAACCTGAGTTATGCTGTCAAGAAATAAGCACAGACCAACATAGAACTTTGGTGTAAACTGTGAGAGCAACAGTCCACTCCCTTTCTCAGCAGAAGTGGCAAATGCCATTCTATCCAATGGTATGCGTCTGATGGAATGAATGGTGCAGTCATCTGCTGAAGAATTTATGTTGGCAAATGCCAATATCAGAGTGGAGGGAAAAGTGATGCTTTTGAACTTTAGTAAGATATGTAGAAAGTTTCCTAAATAACAAAGAACCACTCTGTCCTTAGGAAACATGTCAGGTGCTAATTCCATTAAAGAATGTAGTAGATGTAGATTGCACTATTTTATGAGACACCCTGATAAAAGATGTTTGGTCAAAAAAGTTGATTCTTTAAAGATATTTTAGTGTTTCTGTAAATATCACTGGAGACCATCATCTATTCAGGAAACCAAATGATCAATTATACCAACTTTTTCTGGAGAAGGTCATTCACTATTTAGATAGAGGGGAGAGGAAAAGTTCTGGAAATTTCATTTAAATGCATTTCAATTTTAATTTACAAAACTAATGAAATGTCTTTTTAATCTATGCTGATAATCCATTTGTGTGTTAGAAATTCTGACTAATGGTTTAGTGTGTTTTCAAAAGTCTGTAAATGGCTATTCTCTTTAACATATGTCTGGTAATACTGGGTTCTATACTTTACTGTCTAACAAACCTAGGATGCTGAAAATGAAGCCATACCAAATTAAATCAAGTGAGTTTGAATGGAATTGCATAATCAAATGTATGTTAGAGTTGTGTTATAGAGAAAGATGACTATGTTTCTATGACTCACTTCCTCGATTTAGCCATGGAAATGTCTCAGACTCATCATAGTGGTATACACCTGCAATCCTAGCTACTCAAGAGGCAGAGATTCAAGGGAATGTAGTCTAAGGCTAGCATTAGTTTAAAAGTGTAACACTCTAAAAATTAATTGAACTATAAAAAGGGGCTCGAATCAACCGTGGGGCCCTGAGTTCAAATACAAAGTACTGATAGTAAATAAAAATGGAAGTGTCTCCTGGTCTCAGTCTCCTTCTATGAAAAATGATCATGTCAAACTATGCTTTTGAAAGACAGCTCCTCCCTGGTAAACAAAGTTAGGAAGAAAACATGGCAGAAGACAAAGGGTAGCACATGGGTAATAAGAAACCATTTATTTCACCAATCTCCTCAATAGTTAATAGTTCCTCAGAGAACCCAAGGAATTGTATAAACCTTAGGCAGTGTTTCAGTCCTTCTAATTGTTTTGCTCAATTTCCCTTTGGCAGTGTATCATGCTCAATTGTACAGCCAACTTTCTCAGTCACTTTCTTGGAAAGCTGTGAAGGCACATTTAGATGCTCTTCAATTCCTGCTGCTGTAGGCTTAACTCTGGCTGAGGACAGGGGCACTAAATCTACACTGTCAATGGAGAATCATTATTTCTCCAATAAAAGACAAGGAAGAAAGGAGAGAAAGAGAGAGACAGAGACAGAGAGACAGAGACAGAGACAGAGACAGAGAGACAGGAAAGGAAGGAAGAAAGCAAGCACCAATTGGTTGAAAGTTTTTGTCGTGGCTCTCAAACCTAGTCATAGACACATGATTTCCCACAGAGCTATTAATGGTAATTTCCACGTGGACCAAATATTTCTCTGGAGAAATGGATATCCTTTTAAAGCTTTTCAAAATGATTAAGAAAAAATCCAGCTTAAGAAACTTTTTTACAGAAAAAGAAAATTTAAAACAATGAAATTCCTTGCACCTCTGATGATCAACAAATCCTCTTAACTTGAATTACAGTAAAACATGGTGGAGGGTTGAACTAAAGCTCAGAAATATTAGCTGTCACTGTGAAGGATATGGAATCTAAAGGCAGAAAAATGATTTTGACAACCTGAGTATGTCCTGAAAAACAAGAGCTCACCTATCCTGTCTATAAAGTAAGTACCAAATTATCCACAAGGGAAAAGGGGTGGAGTCTGGAGCCAGATGGGGTATTTTAAAAACTGGAAGCAGAAGCAGACAGAGAGGCTTCATCAATCATCACAGAAATTCCAAGGGAGCTGAGAGGTATGAATTCTAATTGTGAGCAAAAAGTTCTAGAGGAGGAGGTAGAGGAGTAGGACAGGGAAAAACTGCTTTTGGAGTAAAGCAGGGTAGCAAATTTACTAGCCAATATGCTTTTTATTTGTTTGTTTCTCTTGTACTGGGCTTTGAATTCTGGACTTCATACTTCCTCAGTATGTACTCTTGTGTGTAAGCTGTACCTCTCACATTAATAACAATATTGTTTAAGTATGCACATAGAAATGAATTCTTACCAATGTACTCATTTCTATACTTACTGTACCCATTTCTTAATATACTCATTATCATACTTATGTTTTGATAGTCAGTGATACAACCCTTAATATTAACACTAGTTAATATTAGTTAACCAATCGATACAAAATTAATGAGATGCAGACTTTCCCAGGAAATGGATCTCCTACAGAAAAAGGTGGACTCTGACATGCTAAGTCCAGCAAAAGGCAGGAAACTGTAGTCCCGGTCCATGAATCTATGCACAGTGAGGAAATTGCAAACAAGACTGGCAAGCATGTTCAGTCATGCCTATGAGACAGATATGTAGATGTCAACAGGAAATGTGAACTTATTAATGCCAACTAATATTAGCATTAGAAAATGAAATAGAGAATAATCCTAGCTAAGTGACTAAGGGCAAGTCACCTCCTGTTTCTATGCCTATGTATTTTATTTTTTATTGGTAGGTTCTTCAAATGACTAGAGAAATATTTGTCAAGGGCTGATGTGGTATTTTACTTACATCTAGGTGTGGTTGTTCTCCTTATCGTTCTCCTCCTTCTTGAAATTGTACTTATTGTTGATATTACTAATATCATTTTATTAATATTAATAATGTTGCTATCACCAATATAGTATTGAAAAGTGTAAGGAAAAACAAGTAGCCATTCAATATAGATAATACATATGCAGAAATAAAATAGTTTTATTCCACCACAAAACATCCTTCTTTTAAAAATAGAAAGTGCTGCATTGACCGGGAGTTTAGGCTAGTGGTAGAATGCTTGACTAACCTGCAGGAAAATTCAGGTTCAGTTCTTCAGTACCACATACATAAACAAAGCCAGAAGAGGTGCTGTGGCTCAAGTGGTAGACCCCTTGACTTGAGGAAACCCAAAGAAAGGGCTCTGGTCCTGAGTTCAAGTCCCAACACTGGCCAAAAAAAAAATTCATTTTGAAAGGAAAATAGTTCTTCTATTTTACATTGGGAAGTAATGACATATGAATTTAATTTAATAGTACCTGACTTATTTCTAAAGAAGCTAGCATTCTGTTGTAGAAATCACATGATTGATGTTCCTTCAAGAAGAATTTAACCATTTGCTCATTATAATTTTCAGGGGAAGTATATGGGTATTTGAATTCAGGAACTTGCATTTACTAAGCTGGAGCTAGTCTACTTAAGCCACTTAGACAATCTTTTCTGCTTTTTGTAAATTTTTCAATAGGATCTCATGTTTTGGACAGAACTTGTCTGTATTATGTCTTTATTTTATACTTTCCACCCCTCTGTCATCACAGATGGACCCTAACATGTCAGTTGATTAAGATGGAGTCTCGCTGTCATTTTCCACAGACTGGCCTTAAGTTGTGATATTCCTAATAATTGTGTACACAGCTTTAGTTTTAATTTCTTCAAGAGACAAGAATTTTACTTCAAGTCCTACATAATATTTGATTCTGGTAAATTTACATTACTAATTGCAAAAAAGTATGCAGTGGACACATTAAAAGTTAAGGTAGAACAAACAAAAATAAAACCTAGGTGAGTTCAATACATATTCATTTACCTTATGAATAAAACAATATGCTGCAGATGTCAAGTTAAAAGGAAAATAAAGCCAATATTTATGGGCTTTTAAAATAATTTCTCCTGCATATTCTTTCTGATTTACTCAGTAAATAATGTAAGGATGAAAAAGATGAGAATATGCTTATGGGAACCCTTTGAACATAATATGAATATACTTAATGCTATTATCTGGTGTATTTACAAGTGAATGCTAGTCTCAGGTAATACTACGATAATGCTTTGTACATTTGAAATCTTTTTCAGTCCATAACAACATAGTATCATTCAAAATTATACAAATCGAAGTAAATATTTTATCTTTTTCATAAATATCTTTGTAAATCAGTGCATAGTTGAAATATATATATAGAATACAATTATATACATCTATTAGTTTAATCATTTTGTACCTATCATCTCTCTATCTATTGATCTATCTATCTATCCTTCTGTACTACTTCCAAGCATTTTAGAGATAGATAATCAGAAAACTTTCCTTTTAATTACTCTTTGGTTAAAAGAGTAATAAATAATAAATGTTGGAACATTTGAAATTTTCTGAAGTTAAATGAATGTAAAAGACACTCTTCTTGTAGAGACAATTTTAAGTTCTGGATCTGACTTGAGAATGAAGTCAATTGATTAGAGAACTGGAAACAAATTCAGACTGTTATTTACTTCCTCTCTTTTAAGAGGGACTTACCTATTCCCAGAAAATGATTTCTTATTACCTTAGTTAATTACCAGAGACTCTATTCTGTTTCATAATAAAACTACTTGGACTTCAATTTGCCCGTAGTAATCAAGTACACTTTATAAAAGGCATGCTGTTTTATTTTTCTTACTTAGGAAACAAAGGAATCCATTTCTATATTGCATGATGTGTGTGTGTTGTGTGTGTGTGTGTGTGTGTGTGAAAATTTGCTCAATCTATTAGAAGACTTGTGCTTTTTAAAAAAATGAAATTCATTCCACCTGTGATTTTCTATAGCTTATGAATGTTTTCAAGTAAATAGGGGTAAACTTTCAGTAAAAGGGAAACACCTTAAATTAAAAAATTCGAGCACTAAATTATGACCCTTCTTTTCTCAGTTTCCATTCACAATATAACAACCAATTGTAATTTTTTATAAAGTGTTCTTCATAAAGATTAATATTTCCACAAATGTCATTGAGGATTTATTCTAGCTTCTGCTTTGGCACAAAATATGATAACAAGATAAACATGGTATAATCCTGTAGAACTTCACACAGAATGTCCATGTTCACTATATTTTATGTATGGTTGCAATTCCATGATTTGATTTCATGAAAAACTTATCAAAGTATATTTTGCATATATTGTGTTAGCAACTTAAGCATTTTTTTAAACTTTAAAGTGTGGTTGTTGGCTCTTGTTTTGTTATCTGTAAGAATTACTTTGATTTTTTTGGTGGGTCACGGGGTCTTGAAATTGGCCTAGGTGCTGTCCCGAGCTCTTAAGCTTAAGACTACCACCCTACCCTTGGGTCTGGGTCCTGTCCCTGAGCTCTTCAGCTCAAGGCTACCCCCCTACCTGTGAGCCAACCCCCATCAGCCTTTTCTAGAGGTTAATTGGAAATGAGTCTCCAGTTCTTTTGTGCCTCGGCTGGCTTTGAGCCTTGTTCCTCAGATCTCAGCCTCCTGAGTAGCGAGGATTACAGGCATGAGCCACCACACCCAGCTCTTTGATATTTTTCCTAGCATCAATTAGTTGTACAAGGGATTTCATTTTGATTTGCCCATATACATATCGAATGAACTCTGATCAAACTCACCCTTCTATCCAGTTCTTCACCCCTCATTCCGTTTTACCCAACCAGTCTTAATGTTAGGGTCTAGTTCCCCAATATTAAGGTCCGCGATCAAAGGAATGAGTCTGACACAAAAGTGGAAGTTAAACAGAGTTTTATTCCACACCTAGCATCGAGAATTATACTGACCGGTCAGGGTCACCTCTAGGATGTGAGTGAGAGAGCGACCCTGCCTAATCTTACAGGCTACCTTTACAGATCCCAGCCATGGGGTTGGGCTGGCCATACACAGGTGGCCAATGGAATTCAACATGGTTGATTGATGGCTGGGGCAACCACTGACACCTTTGCTGTTTGAAGGGGCCTATCATCTTGGTGGGCTTCTGGCACTGCTCTGACAACAAAGGAAAGGGAGGGAGTTTCCTGGCAGGCCAAGGGGGATAAGGAGGGGAGGAATTGGTGAAGTCCCTTTCACTTAACAACCTTCATTCTATTTTCACACCAGTATGTAGAGCATTTTGATCCTATTCACTTTCATGCATTGCCTCCATTCACCCTCTTTCCTCCCATTAAGCATCCTGATCCCAGTTAGTGCTTGTTTCACATTGCTGTCCTTGTTTGTGTTTTGTTTTCTGTCAGTTGTTTCCTCCAAGCGGTTTCACTGTGGTATTACATACATTCATATGTACTATTTTCACATTTTTTTGCATATATGAAGGCCTAAATATAGCCAGGCACTAAGGGCTCATGCCTGTAATCCCAGCTACACAGGAAGCTGAGATCTGGAGAATCTATACATGACATCAACCCAAGAAGCACTATCTTTAAATACCACAATGGAGGTATGGATCAAATGATAGAGTGTCAGATGAGCAAGTAAGCTAGGAAAGTTTGAATCCTTGAATTCTATCCTTGGATAAAAGTGCTATTTTTATTCTCCAGTATTTCAACTTACCCTAACCACTTTCTAAAGACTATTATGCAAACATAGTATAAGTCTCCCATGCCTTAGAACTTCAGCTCCTGAAAATGTGGCACACAGGTGTCAACTTCTGCATAATACTCCACTTCCCTAATTACTTTAAAATCTAGCAGATTAGCAAAGTAGAGTATAAAAATATAGCAAGAGCTAAAATTAGCAACAATAGCTTTAAAAGAAGCCTGAGAATTTTCAAAATTCTCTATGGTTTAGGTTATTTTTTCCTTTTCAAATCAAGTCTTGGTATGGATGTAGGCCAAGCTGACTTCAAGCTCACAATCCACTAGCCCCAGCCACCTTGGTGCTGGTATAACAGATGTATGGTATCATGCCCAGCTACTGCAATATTTATTTTCAAGTGTTGATACTACCAAGTACATTAAAACTTAAAACAATAATCAGTAAGTGCACATTTCTGAGCTATTATTTTACAGTTCAATACAAAGTCCTGAGATACATCTAGTCCACTAAGAAGTGAGGACTTAGAGACAATCATATGTGATCATTTTATTTACTCCACTATTTTCAAAGGTGTGGGTTAAGCTTATTAGTAGACCATGATCAATTCTTAAAAAAATGAAATAGAAGGGAAAAGTAATCTCAAGATATTATACGTAGTATATGCCATTATTAATAAGATACTTTTAGCATGTGTGGGTTAAATTTGGCTTAATAGTTGCTTGCACATAAGTTTAACCAAAAGGCTTCTTTTGACATAGTGAACTCTAACCTAACTCAAGATGTAAACAGACTCTTGTATATTCTTGTGTTGAATAGCTGAGTCTCAATCATGATGACCAATTTCTAAAATCAGATTCAGATAAGATAGACAAGAGCTGGATTGAATATATTCCATATCCAATCAGGCAAACTCTGAAACTCAATTCCATTTTCAGAGTTTCCATCCTTCTTCATAGCTGTAAACATGACTTGCTTAAGCAGTGGGGTTGATCATTCTGAACTCTTTGTGCTCTGGAGTCCTGTCTCATTCTAGAATCACAAAATCACAGATTGAGAGCCATAGAAGAGGATTGGTTATAATTGTATCTTTGAACAGTGTATATTTGTACATACATGCATATATGTCTCTAGTACACAGCATGCAAATACTTTACCAGAATAAGATAATGTTTGAAACTCATAATCCAATGGATAGCCTATTACATTATGAAAAATGAGTGGGTCTGTGGGGTTGAGAGAGATAGGAGAGATGAGAAATGGAATGGTATCAATCAAGATACATTGTACTGAGAAGCAGATTCAATGTTAGTTAACCCCTTATACAAGTATTTAAAGAATAAAAATTTTGACAGGCGTTGTGGCTCACACCTGCAATCCTAGCTACTCAAGAAGAAAAGATCCGAGGATTACAGTTCAAAGCCAGCCCAGGCAGAAAAAACTATCAGACTCTTACTTCCAATTAACCACTAGAAAACAGGAAGTGGCACTGTGGCTCCAGTGATAGGGCAGTAGCCAAAGAGCTCAGGGATAGTGCCCAGGCCCAGAGTTCAAGTCCAATGACTGACAAAAGTAATAAAAATGGCTATATTTCACCCTGACAATAATGTTTTAAAAATAATTCAAAAAGAGGTTTTTCTTAGCTGTTGTTGTTTATAATGTACTCTCTCTCTCTCTCTTTTTTTTTTTTTTGGTTTAGCTCCTTACATTTCAAGTAGGATCTCACAGTGCAGTCACAAAAGCAAAAATACACAAATGAAATGATATCAAATTAAAACTATTCAGTAAAGGAAATAGGATCAACAGTAAGTGAAAACTTCTGGAAACCATACATGAAACAGAAAATCAATACATATAATTTTTTCCCAGTCCTAGGGCTTGAACTCAGAGCATGGGCACTGTGCTTTGTTTTTTTTCAAGGCTAGTCCTCTACCGCTTGAGCCAGGGCACCATTTCTGAATTTTTCTGTGTATGTGGTTCTGGGGAATTGAAACCAGGGCTTTGTGCATGCTAGAAAAGCACTCTAACAATAGGCCATGCTCCTGGCCCCAAAGAATTTATTTTCCTGTGGATGACATTGGCTAAGAAATGTTTCTAGGACATTATTTACTTTAAAGTTATCTTCTCAACAAACCATAAAAACACTTGCATGTTATTCAGTTGTTTTTTTTTCTGTTGAAAACATTCTATAAAATAAATGGAGCATCAAAGTCAGACATAGACATGATCAAAATCTAAGGATAATATTAAAAATAGAAAGTGTCATTTGTTAATATATAGAATTTATAAGGAACAAAAGCATCACAATGGCAAAAAAAAGTCTGATTTGAAACAGAAGAAAGGAACTATACAGGCATTTTTAGCCAACTTTGAAGATGGCTTAAATAACTCTAAAAATTGTTTCTCTGCCTTCTTCCTCTATGCATTTAGTTTATCCCACAGAAATATTACTTAAGCTCAGGAACTCAGCTCTCATCTCTATCATAAAGCAAAATGTTTAACTCTAGTTTTTCTTCTGAATTCTAATCACATACCTAAATGTCTTTTCATTCAGACTCTTTAGGTCCAATAGTTTAATCTCTCATATAGCCAACGCATGCTTTCCAATAGAAAGCTCATTATATCAAAGTTAGCATAACCTTTCTATACACATAAACTTGAAGTCTCTTTTAAAATCTACAGCATGTTCAATGAGGTAAGGTGTGTAGCTGGTTCATTCTTCAAGACATCAAATGTTCCTCTTTTTCTTTGTTTTCCATAATCCAAGGTGAAGTTCTATAATCCTGAAAATTTAAATTTGTTCTTGCTTCAAGACTCCTGCTTTTCCTTATAAATTGTTTTATATTAGTGACTTTTTTCACATTCCTCAAATTATTTATCAAATATCTCGTTTATGTGTTATGGATATAGCACTGAAGAGAAGCAATAGAGTTTTCTACCTCTATGGATCTTGTAACCACTGCATGTGTATGTTCATGTGCATGCACATGTGCGTGTATGAGATAAGGAATATAGAATGAACACGAGATGATGGATTGAAAGCCATAAAAATTTCATACAAGCCAGGTGCGGTTGGCTCACATCTGTAATCCTAGCTACTCAGGAGGCTGAGATCTGAGGATCACCATTCAAAGACAGCCCAGGCACAGAAATCCATGAGATTCATCTCCAATCAACCACCAGAAAGCTGGGAGTGGTGATGGCTCAAGTGAGAACTAGTTTTGAGCTGAAGAGCTCAAGGGCAGTACCCAGGCCCAGAGTTCAAGCCCCATGACTAACTGATAGAAAAAGTTTATTCTTTTTTTGTTCTTCTTTAACATCGAAATATAAGGAAAGTTATTGCCTACACTTTTCCAGATTAAATTTTGTGGAATTCTTTTGTGTATGCCATTTTCATACTTTAATATATTAAACAATCATTTATTTATTAAATAAATATGATAAACACCACACTAACTGAAGATTTTATATTTAGGACCGAACTACTCTTTTTTTTTTTCTTGGTAATGGGGCTTGAAATTTGGGCCTGGGCATTGTCCCTGATTTCTTCAGTTCAAGGCTGTTGCTCTACCCCTGGAGACACAGCCCCATTTCCCCTTTTCTAGTGATTAATTCGAGATAAATGTCTCATGGTCTTTAGTGTCCGGGCTGGCCTTGAACTGCGATCCTGAGATAACAGCCTCCTGAGTAGCTAGAATTACTGCTGTAAGCCACTGCGCCTGACTGAACTACTCATTCTTGCCTTTAGTCTACAAACATAGAAGTAAGGAGAATACTCTTTAACTTCCTACCATTTGAGGTTTTTTTGGTTAATTCCACATTTACCTGAAGCAAATTTTTAGTTCCCAGTTCAAGATTCCCTTTCTTTAGAATTCCCTTTCATTAGAATATGCTCCCCATTGCAGATATTCAGGATTACATAGAACATACAGCCTTATAATTGATTGTCTCCTGGTTCTTTTCTATAATCTTTCAGACTAATGAAGAACAGAATTAGGTTACTTTATGATATTCTCTCTTCCAAAATTGTTGCCTTACAAACTTGTTTTTCTTAAGTGTTCACTGAGAAATTAGGCAAATTTGATCCCACTCAGATTTTGTGAGTATGTACCACAATTTACCCTTTTTCTTGGTGAGATGGGCTCATACCTGAGAGGGAGTCATCCTCAGATGACTGGTCCACAGATGGTATTTACTTCCCACACTGAATGGCACTGTGTTATTGTAATCCAAACATCTTAAAGTGATTCTAGGGTGAAATGCCCTTCTTTGACTGGATGTCAGCTTACCACTCTTGCCACAAGGGAGAGCAATAGTTCTTTGCCAGGGACTGGAAAGACTCCATGGTTGGATTTTCTTATACTAACCAACCTGACATTTATTCTCTTTCTGTTCTTCTACTTTCATTTTTTCCTATCATGCTTCTGCTTTTCCCACAAACAATTTGCTCTACTCAGATTCCAAATTTCTTACTTTTATACAAGTGAATATCTAAACTTCTTTCAAAAACCTTTTGGAAAATATCATTATGGAAAACATGTCTTCCAAGAAACCAGAAATGGATTTAGAAGAAAATTCTGAACCATACAGAAGATGACAACATACATTTTTGTCCCTCACATTTCCCAGATTTGAATACAGATGGGCTTACTACTTGGCAAACAGAATACATTTTCAACTAAATCTAGGGTTTACAGCATTCCACATGCTTATAATTACGTAAGAATATAAATGCAAGAAATAATCTATACTAAGCCGAAAGTGATGGGACAACGCCCAGGGCCAAGTGCACAGTGATAGCCTTGAGCTGAAGAGCTCAGAGATAGTGCAACCAGGCCCAAAGTTCAAACATCATGACCACCACCAACAGCAACAAAAAAAGGAAATAAGAAAAAAGAAAAGAAAGTGAATATGCAGGGCCCAGAGCATGACCTAGTGATAGAGTACTTGTCTAACATGTATGAAGCCATTGGTTCCATTCCTTGGTACCACATGGAAAGAAAAGAAAACAAAACAAAAAGTGGTTCTGTGGCTCAAGTGGTAGATAGCTAGTCTTGAGAAAGCTCAAGGACAGTGCCCAGGCCTTAAGTTCAAGCCCCAGGACTGGCAAAATAAAAAGAACAAAGAAAAAAAGAGAGTACTCAGGCCAAATAGTTTATTCACATTGTGCCCATTTTATGCTAAGGGTTATCATAAAAACTCTACCCAAGTTCATCCATAGTACTTTCTGTGTATACATATACTTGTCAAAATTAATCAAGTATTTATCTCTTTGCTAACTTGGAGGATCCATGCTGAATGAAGAGAACAAGCTAATGAAAATAGAAGCAATTTTGAAAACAACACGCAAAGTCATTTTTGTTAATATATACTAAAAAGAACAGTCTCAAAAATATATAAATATAACTTAATTTACAATAGCATTCAAAAGAATGAAATGAGGTACTTAAGAGTAAATCTTTTCAGTAAAATGAAAGATTTGTGTGCTGAAAACTATATAATGTTTCAAAATTAATTTCAACATGATCCAAATTGAGCTCATGCTTGTAAAACAAAGACAGTCCATGGTAATGAATCATAAGATTTAATATTAACAATATTAAAACAAATCCACATTATCCAAAGTGATTTAATTATTAACAACAACCGATCTGAAATGTTCCATTGCTCACACTTGAAGAAAAGGAAACATTTACAGTGAAATTTGATTTCCAAGGACACAAGTAGACACAAAAGTCTTGAAAAAGAACATGTCTGTAGATTTAACACTTCCTGTTTTCAAAATGTAGTAGAAACATCAATGAGAAAATCACTGTAATATTGATTTAAAGTAGAAATATGAATTAGTAAAATAGTCAAAATAAGCCCCAAATATTCTCCAACATATTTAGCCAGACGATTTTACACAAGGATGACAAGACCAAAACTGGGAAAGAACAGTATTTGCAGCAAATTGTTCTGAGAAAACTAAATACCTACATGCAAGTGAACCCAGTTGACCCATACTTCGTAATATATACAAAAATTAATCCAATACAGTCTATGAACATAAATGAAACAGATGAAACTATTGAGTTCATTGTAGATAATTGTGAGATTGGATCTGGCAATTGTTTTTTTCCTATGATCCTGAAAGCCTAGAGTACAAAGAAAAAAAAAAACAAAGACAAAAAATGTACAATATCAAACTTAAAATCCATAGAAAAGATAAAATCCATAGAAAAGAATGAGCATGTAACCTTAAATCAACAAACATGAAATCCTACAAATAAATAGTGAAAATTAAATAAACCAATTAAAAATAAGCAGAATGGTTGAATAGACACACCCATGTAAAATATATAAATGTTCTCTAAACATATGAAACGATGCTCAATGCTCACCAATAATTAGGGAAATTTAGAGATGAAACCATAATAAGATAACATCCAAAACAGTCCCTCACCTGATATCCTGCCTCATGACTCACAATTGTTCTGTGGAATTATAGACAATTATAATTAAATAATATAATAATAATTTGAGCAATAGAAAACAGTGGAGCAGAGCCAAAGCTATCAGGCATAAAAAGATGGTGGTTTCTCATGTTTTCTGGGTTTTTTTTGGGGGGGGGAGGGTATGCTGGGTGGGAGGATGTTGTAGTACATTTCATTTTTGGATATTAAGACTTGAGTAAAGCAGATTCTTTGTTTTGCTTTTCTCTACGAATGTTTAGTCTGTCTCTAAAAGTACATTCAACTGGGAATTCCAAGACCTAGCTGTAGAGCCATGCCAGTGCTTGGCAATGTCTTGTAGTAGTTTAAAGTATCCCTTGGTATTCAGAAATAGCTTGACTTCCTCATAAAATGAGTAGTGATGATGGTTTGCCTGTTGAAATTATCCTCATGAAGCCTGTCTGTATTTATTCTGTTGTTGGTCCTCTGCTACTTGGCTGGTGAGTTTGGCTGAATATGTAAAAGAATTTCAAGAAAGAACATTGTTGTTTATTCCTTTTCTGGTCTGTCCCAGTTGCAAAGTCACATTAAGTTATTAAGCTATGAGATTACATAAATAAAATTCCTTACTTATTAAAAAATGTTTGGCATTTGTTGGCCTGTGTTCACTGTCATCACAGAGAAGAATTTGAAAATTTACAAACAGTCTTCAACAGTATCTCCCAAATACATAATCTTTAAAAAAGTCATTTGAGGGGATTTTTTTGCCTCTGATTACAAATATATTAACAAGTAAGGAAAGAAAATGGGTTTTAGAAAAAGAATGAATTCATTAGTATCAATTAGAGGTTGCTGTTGTTGATGCCGGGTGTGACACATAATAGGATTTATGATTAGAAGTAAACTGTAAATTGAGTCCATGTTAAGAAGACATTGTAATCCTGTGTACAGATTGAGGTTTTGTATTAACATGAGATGTTTCAGTGATAAGAGGAGTTTCATAAGCTTACCTTGGCAAATAGGGTAGAAAGCCAAATGACTCATCAAAATTCTTCTGCCATCCGTGAAACACAAGTCACACAGGTTTATAAATAATAGATCTAAAAGATCATTCAGTGCCTTTTTCTGGAAGAATTGGTTTAATCTTATTTGAGGATCTCCTAAGGCTATAATAACTCAAGCCTGAACAGAAAAAGAATACTCTTCACTACTGAATGAATGTAAACTGCTAAGTTAGGAAAGGCTATATTGAATTTCAAACAAGTTTAAATTTCAACTACCATCTTAAGAGTTTTTGAAAGAATATTTTAGAGCTTAATTAAATAAATTAAATAAACTATGACAAAGGTGTGAGAGTATTAGCCTCTGTGTGATTACTTGAACGAGATAACATCAGACCTATAATTCCTTTGAGAAGAGCACTCAGAAAAACAGAGATTCAAGAAAAATAAAGACTTTATAAATTCGAGGTTTTTAATCTTTTTAACATGTCCGTTACAAGCTTCCTATCCCTTTTCTCTAAGCAGTTACCAATTTTATTGTGTTCTATAACTCTTCTTGCAAGCAAATACACTTACAAAAATTTCTTAGAAAACAGAACTTTCAGGGAATACTCAGTTTACCTATCTACAAATATACCCAGTGCAATTTGACCTCACTAGTGAGAAGTCACTTCTGCCAGTAGTTGTTATACTTTCTATTTCTCCATCTTCTCAAGAGACCTTTTAAATACATAACACACAGGACCTCACACAAACACAGATATACATTTAACAGAATTAATATTTCCTTTTTTATTTCAACATATCAACATAATTCAACTTATTAGAAAAGATGATGTACCTTATTTTTAATTCTCTATTTAAGAAAATGATAATAAACCCTCTTATTATTCACAATAATTAAATTACATAAATCCACTGCTACTTCAGTCTGAATTCCCATTTATTCATCAGCCCACTGGAACACTTCCTGTCTTCTACTCTGTCCAGCAAAGGCTTGCCCTTAGAATCTCCTACTTGCAAGCAGAAATTCTGTTTTAAGTCTGAGTTGCAAGTTGCATAATAAATTGCTCCATTTTTCCCAGTTGATTTGAATAACAACAGCAGTTTGTTATCTGTCTTATTTTTGTTTGTCAAAAAGTTGATGAAGTTACAAAGAGAACAGCTAGCTGCCATTCTAGAGTGTTTGAGATTCCGGCTGGAAGATTCCAGAGCTTGGGCAATGAGAACCATCTTAAGTCTTCTTTCTCATACTTATAGGTTGGTGTTAAATTTGAGCTGCAGATCTCAAGTGGTACACTTACTTGTGGTCTCTCCATGTGATCTGGGCTTCTCACAACATTGTGACTCGAGTACAAATGCAAAAATCAAGAGGAGGAGGGCCAGAGAGAGAAAAAGTCACAGAGAGAAACTTTACCTGACTTAGCCTTACATGACCTACAGTATAATTTCTTCTATACCTTATACATATACCTTATATATATATAATTCCTATATATATATATATATTATTCTAAAAAACAACATTGATAGCAACTTGGATATGTAATGTAGTTTCAGGGACTTTTCTGATGAGCTGGCTTTTCTACATCACACATCTACTCTTCTGCTCCTAATGTCTTGATGATCCCAATTCTTCATGATACTCCCAAACCTGACCCCATTTCTGATTCTGAACCTATTTCTAAACAGAATGTAAACTCTAAATTTAACTATAGCACTTATCTGAACACATCTCAAACTCTAATGCCTTACTCTAATACTAATCCAATACTACTGATTAACCTTTTCCTAATACTACCCCTAACCCTACCACTAACTTTAACCCTAGACTTAATCTTAAACCCAACCCTAGTTAAAATAACAAATCTAACCTAGGATTACAATTAGGGTTAAATTAGAATTAGTCTTAGGGTTATCATTAGCAATACAGAACAAAAGGAGGTGGGGAGAGAAGCCAGCCCTTGCAAGTTTAAGGAATTTCGATATTAAAGATAGGGTTAAGGTTAGTTGAGATCAAGGTTAGTATTAGAATCTGGTTTACGGTTATTGTGTCTTTATGTGTGGAGTTAATGTTAAAATTAAGTACTAGAGGACATGTTACTGTTAGGGCAGGTTTAAAGTTAGGTTTTAGGATTTGGTTTAGCTTTCAGAATTAAGTTTAGATTTACAGTTAAGTTTAGCATTAGGAATAGATTGATCAGTGCTTTGGGGGCTTTCATTAAAATTAGGCAAAAGAGCTAATGTTAGGGCTAAGTTAGGCTGGTTTCATCCAGAAACCAACTAATAGACTTATTTTCATCATATAAATAAGGTAAGAGATGCTAAGGAGAGACCCTGGTACAAACCCCTGTGAGCAACAAAAACCCTCCTTTCTGATAAGAGAGAGAGTATGTGTGTTATCTTGGGGTTGTTTTGTTTTACAGGACAAAAACTGGTTCCCACAAGGTAGATACCAACATAACTGAACATAACAGGAATGAGATGCATAGCACACATTTTGTCTTTTGACGGGATCACTGTGTAATTTCAAGTGCACAAAAATCCTGTTGTTTTGGTTACTTTGAGTTAAACCCAGTGAAGCAGATGTAAGCTAGCAAAGAGCAGTCAAGTAGTTTTCCACTGACAGCAGTGTTCCTATGCATGTACCACCAAATCATAGCGTCCACACCCAGTCATAATCCTCATGCCACTCAATCTCTTCTATTTTCATTTTTTAATGGCCATCTGTTGTGGGAGGGAAAAACATGTTATCTATTCAGTCAGGGAAATATGTGCATTTTTCTGAAGAATAAAACTATTCTGAAGAATAATTATTCCCCTAGCAAATGAGCCATAATAGGTGGAGCTTGATTCCAAGGGACCATGTTTAGAATTAAGTTCATGGTGTTTGTTTAGCAGTTCTTTAAGAACCAACTACTAAATATGCCTGCATAGATCATTTAGTTGGGCTAACTGGTAGAGGCAATCAGAGAATGCACCATGAAGATGTTTTGTTTTTCATTAGTTCCCAGTCATTTTACCACTTGTTATAATGTATCTCAAGTCAACAGAAGTTTTGTTACAAACTGACACATACATTCTCTAAAGTTAGAATCTACTTGAGAAGCAAGGGAATTAGTAGTGGCAGAGTCAAGACAGCAGAAAAAAAAAGTATCCAATAAGATGTTGGGTACCTAGGAGGGAAAATTCAGACATTCCTTCCCAGACTGGTCACACAGCCTGGTTCCTAGGCTGTAGTTCTACATTTGAGCAAATTTTAAAAAATGAAAGCAAGTATAAACCATGTTCATACTGAATATGTAATGTGGGAAATACAGGACGCAAGATAGGATCCTCCTGGACAAGTCAGATTGAAAATACTTTCTCTTCATGTAAGGATGATAAACTACATGACAGGATATGATCATTTAAAAAACCAAGATAGCCTAATCCTATACCTACTACTAAATCTTGATCAGTGTATCCCCATTAGCTCTGGTAACCCTAGCAATAATAAAACTATAACATGGTCAGTTACATTGTGTTCCAGTGTCATCATGAATGACATATCATTTTTGGTGTGATGATCATGCAAGAAAGCTCTGAATAAGAATACAATTATATGTCTCTCAAATTTTGCTTTAAAAAGGCCCACATAAATTTCCTAAAGATTAGGTTTTGAACTGGGTCTGAAAAATGCTCTCTCTGCCCAATAAATAGAATTATTTCAAGAGTGGTCAAAGGGTAAATTGGTAATCTCTGTATAAAGATGTCCATGGGATAACGAATGATTGCTGCCCCAATGTACTATGTTATCTCTCATCTCTTTTGCTGTCCCTTGGTTATCTCATATTGTTACAGTATTTCACCTGGTTATCTGATATATTGTATATATGCATATTGAGTTATTTGAAGTCGGATAGGGAAGGGAGGAAAACAAAATGAGTGGCGGAGGTGGGGGAGGGAAATGGGGACCAAGACATGAGAATGGGAATCAATGTATGTGAAGTAATGCACCTTCTATCTAGTGAATATAATGTAACCCTTCTATTAATTACAATAAAAATATATGAAAAAAGATGTCCATGGGAACCACAATTGAATAATGAGAAATTGCCTAGGAAATGGGGACAAAAATCCATGAGAAGGAGTATCAGTGTGTGAGAAGTAGTGTACCTACGACCTGGCAAATATAACTGTAACCTCTATATATTAACCCGATAATAAAAAATAAAATAAAATAAAAAATTATTGAAAAGGTGATTTACAGAGGGGTTACAGTTTCATATGGCAGGTAATAAGTACATTTCTTTATGAACAGTATCTCCTTTTCCCTTGTCTTCTCCCAGTGTTTTCCTTCTCCTGCCAAAGTCCCTCCCCTCAAATTGTATAGTTTATTTTCAACACAGTGTCTAGTGAGTATCACTGCTGAATTGAGTCACCCTTGGTCCCACGGCTTCTGTGCTTCCCCTCTCAGGACTGTAGTATAAGTCTGCCTCGGTTTTCAAAAGTTGTCAGGGGGAAAATTAAATGGACTGACAAGAGGATGGAACAATTATTTCACTATCTGAGTTCTACTTACATTGCATGTGGCAGTGCTCCACATTTGAGGATATGGTAGCGTGTCCTATTGTCTGGGTATAGCCATTTAATCCTGCAGTCTGAATGAAAGTGACATTAGCAGGGATATTTTCATGAGAAAGACAATAACGTAAATGCCCTTGTGGTAAGGACAGCCATTACTGGCAGAAACACAGGAAGATGAGTAGAGAAAAAGAGCAAAAAAAAATAGCGTGGTTCTGGTAGTGTTCACTCATTAGTTTCATTAACTATGGGTTCTGCTGATACCTTTACCCAGCTGGTGTCATTATTGGAATTGGGGGTTTGATATCCAGCCCTGAGGATGCTATAAAATACTAGTGTGCCTAACACATGAATCCAGACACTTCCTGTGGCAGACACTGTGGTAAAGATATAAGGAATAATAACCCAAAAGTTTAAACTACCTGAGCTGAGCAGTTAGCTAGATGTTTACGTGAGCTGAAAACCATTTTTTCAGAAATGCAGGGGGCTCCCAGTTTCTTGGGGCAGCTGTTCCACATTTCTCTGGTTACCTTTCTTGTTGCAGGAGCTTTCATGGGTGATATCCCAACTTCAGTTCTTGAAAATTCAGCTTTTCCCCATGCTGCTTTACTGCACTCTCATGGCTTGGTACCTATTTTCTGGACATGAAATTCAGCTAAGCATCCTTCACCAGCCAGCTTGTAAAATTGATTCTTTGGAGTTTCCCCATCTGAGTAGCTAGGGTTGTAGTTATGAGACATTAATGTTTAGCTTGTGAATGTTTAAGAGAATTTTCCTCTTTGTTTTCAGTTATTAAGATTCTTCTCTTCCTTAGAGCTCTTGAGTATTAGAAGTGGGTTGTGAATGACTTTAACTCTTAAGTAAAATGAAGTACATCAATAAATAAACAAGATACAGGGAAGATAAGATAAAATCCAAAGAAGAAAAGAACAAGCAAACAACCAGTGTTCACAAAGCTCCATATCAACAGATTGGCAGGCACTCTGGTTACAGACAATGAAGGACAGTCTGGCTGCTCACATTCCCTTGGGTAGAGAATTGAAGGCAACTGGCCACTGCTCTTTGATTTTTCATCTATTGAATACAATGTGTCTACATTTTGGGAAGATTTTGGTGAATGGATAGTAAATGAGTGGAATATTTATTGCATTGATTTCATACAGAAGAAGAGAAAGTTAGTTCTTGTTCATAAAAGGAGGCAAGAGGGGGGCTGGAATGTGGCCCAGTGGTAGAATGCTTGCCAAGCATGCATGACGCCCTGGCTTCCATTCCTCAGTATCAGATACAGAGAAAAAGTGGAAGTGGTGTAATGGCTCAAGTGGTAGAGCAATAGCCTTGAGTTGAAGAGATTGGAGACAGTGCTCAGGCCCATGGTCAAGCTCCACAGCCAACAAGAAAAAAAGAGGGGATTGGTAAGGCTTGGCTACAAAAAGAGGGAGGTTTGGACTTTGATACAACATATATATATATATATCACATATGATATATAATATACATATTCCATATACACATTCATAATATATATAATATACATATGTATGTATTAGATGAATATTAGTATTATTTTAGATACTTACAATATTTTTCCATATGTTTTTTTCATTGTAATTGACAGAAGGGTTATATTATATTCACCAGATGATGCATTACTTCACAAACATTGATACCTTTCTCATGTCTCGGTCCCCATTTCCCTCCCCCCAACCCTGCCCATCATCTTGTTTTCCTCCCTTCCCTATCCTATTTCAAATAACCAAAATGCATATATACTATATACCAGATAACAAAGTGAAATACAGTAACAATATGAGATAATCAAGGGACAGCAAAAGTGATGAAAGATATCATAGTACATTAAGGACAACAATCACTCATTATATGGCTTTTGTTTCTATATCCTGGAAGTCCTTTCATTTAGCGTCATACTATATGGCCTTATGTTTTTAGGTTTTGTTCTGTTGTAAATCTCTGCTAGGAGAGTCCAAGATTTCTACTGGAATGTTAGTATTTTTGTATTCATTATTGTCTTATGTGACATTATTATCTCCTATATATTTTCAGCTTTCATTAAAAGTTATTTCAAAAGCATTTTGTAGTCTCCTAACTGTATAGATAGGCACTAAATATGCTACAAGACAATAACATTAGCCTCACAATTCTATTAACTAATTCTTCCAAGAGTATATTCGGATTATTACATGTTGTACACAAGAAATTATATCACAGGTAGGCTTATTAACTTCCCTGTTCTTTCACACCTTCTGAATGACAAAAGCAGAATCTGAGTTCTCTCAGTTTGTTCCAAGATATGTGTTTAAAACCATTGTATAAACACAGGTCTCACTGAACATTTGTAAATGATTAAACACTGTAATGGCATATGCATTTCATCACAGGCTAAGTATAGGCATGATTTCTTTATATACTTCTCTATCCAGGTCCAAAAGTACATTGTTAAGCAACCCAAATAAGAATAGGCAACAGAGAATAGTACCAAATGCATTAGGGAATACATTTGTCAGAACACATAAGTCCAAGAGATTATCATTTCTCCTTAGATAACATTGAATATTTAAGTAAGACCAAATTGCAAAGGATTTACAGAATAAAGCATAGCCAATATTGATTTTTTATTTTTTAATTTTTTTTAAATTTTTTTATTGTAATTAGTAAAAGGGTTACATGATATTTGCCAGATAGAAGGTGCATTAATTCACATACATTGATACCCTTTCACATGTCTTGGTACCCATTTCCCTCCCCCCATCACATCCCCACCAGTCTTGGTTTTCCCCCCTTCCCTATCAAATTTCAAATATCCAAATACAAATAAATTCAATATATCAGATAACAAAGTGAGATACTATACCAATATGAGATAACCAAGGGACAGCAAAGGAGATGAGAGACAACATAGTACATTAAGGACAACAATCATTCGTTATATGGCTTTTGTTTCAATATCCTGGAGGTCCTTTCAATTAGCTTCACATTATATGGCCTTATGTATCAAGATTTTGCTCTATTGCAAATCTCTGCTAGTAGAGCCCAAGGTTTCTACTGATTATGACGAATGAGGGAAACCATTGAGCCTAAGTTCCTTTGAGTCTGGCTTACTTCACTTAATACGATTTTTTCTAAGTCTTTCCATTTCCTAACAAATGGGGTGATGTCATTCTTTCTGACAGCAGTATAGAATTCCATTGCGTACAAATACAACAACTTGTTGATCCACTCATCAACTGAGGGACATCTAGGTTGGTTCCATATCTTTGCTATGGTGAATAGTGCTGCAATGAACATTGTTGTGCTAGTGGGTTTAGTATGTCCTTGTTTCTGGGTGATTGGGTAAATGCCAAGTAGTGGAATTGCTGGGTCATAGGGGAGTTCTATGTTTAGCCTTTTGAGGCACTGCCACACTGCTTTCCATAGTGGTTGAACGAGTTTGCACTCCCACCAACAGTGTAGTAGTGATCCCTCCTGGCCACATCCCCTCCAGCATCTGTTGTCATTCGTTTAGCATTGTAATATTGCTGCCATTACCAAAACAAACTACCCAACCAGGAGTGACTAATTGATTTCCAAAGATTATTATATTTTGAAACATTACATTAAAAATTACTGTGCTACTGAGGTTTTTAAAGAATAATAATTCCATATTTCAGAGAAAATAGGGATGAGTGAAACCAAATTTTATTAAGGTAAGACCTGGAATTTATCCAGAACAAGAATTTGTTTTCCAAAGAAAAATGAATGCCTAATCTTATCAACTATAATTAAGTACTACTATTTCACCAACTGCTACATGGCTAAGAAATATCCTTTCAGTTCTCTTTCAGTTTATGCCTAATGGGACAAACTGCATAATGGACACCAGATTCACAATTCATTGCTTGTGCATTACTGAATTACCCCATACCTGTTATTAAATTATTGAAACTATAGGATGAATTAAATCACCACTTCCTTTACTTAAATATGAACGTTAGTATATTACTTATGTTTAATATATGTAGTATTAAAATACATCAAATTTTTGTATAAAGTATTTATACACAATTTTTCATATATAATACTTTATAGTTTGCTAGAATCTGTAATAACTATAGGAGCAAAATTATTATGAAAATGAAGGACATTTCTACTTACATTTTTAAAGTTATATCAGAAAAGAAGGTAAACATTTACCTCTGAATGATATAAAAAAAGAAATTTTCTTTTTCTGAGTACTTCTACTGAATGTATATTTACTGAAATCAATAGATAGTACTTTTAGACCACTGCAAACTATTACAGAATTCTACTACAAAAAAGAAAATTATTTATTTGAGAGAAAATACAATTTGTACAAGAAAACATGTCTCCTAAATAAACTGAAAACCTTAGCCTTTTCATGTTTAGTCATCAGTTCAGTATTAAATAAGTTTCATCTCTTAGTAACATAAACAAATTCATAGAGTATCTACTGAAATATTTTTGTCTCCACAGTACAAAAAGTTATATCAAATATTCCCTAATGGGAGGGTGTGGGAGGAGGGAAAAGGGGACAAAACATGAGAAGGGGGATCAACATTCAAGAAGTAATATACCCACTACCTGGTGAATATAACTGTAACCCTCTATACATTACCCCATCAATAAAATACAATTAAAATATTTCCTAATGACCCTAATAAGAAATCATCAGAATATTTGTTTCTACTTTTATAATTTTATAAAACAATAGCTAGTATTCACAGGTTAATCAAATTTCTCCAACAAAATATTTATAACTAACCCAGTGAATATAGTTTACATATAGAAAGTAATGACGGACTTTCTAACAAGAGTAATACAGTACCGTAATAAGATCACCCTACCTTCTAAAAGACTGTAAGATCTCATTTAACTTCATTTTTGTGGTAGACAAGAGATCTTTACTTTATTTAACTCCTAATAACACTTGCCAAGCCAACATATTCATTGAAAAGACATATGCGTTCCCAATATATCCTTTCATGTACAATATTTTTATATGTGTGCATGAACCAATGTTAGAAATACAATTGTCCATTGTCAATTTCCCAGGTTCTCTCTGGATATCTTAAAAACTAGAGAATGAAAAAAATTCCTATCTTCTAAAATGTCTGTTTCAAAGTTGTTCTTTGTAGGCAAACCAGAAATAATTACAACAGATTTTTCACTCCAGGAGAAACTATTTGAAAAAGAAAGAAGAAAAATTAATAGAACTTTTCCAGGAACAAGAGCACAGGCACATTTTCTCTTCATCTTCTTGCTGTTCTGTCTGATAGGAAGATCCACATGTGACATCAGCTTCCCTGTTTGTTGGCTCTGGCCATGGACTACTGCACTGTGAATAAGGGTATCCACCCCTGGTCTACATGCTGAGCTGAAGTTCTCATTTCATTATGTGTGCCTTCATAGAATGAAACAGGATACATCTTATCTCCTACACTGTATTTGACTTGGGGACCAGTGAGTGCAGGTATAAAATCTTGCATTGTAAAAGAAAGGAAGAATCTGGAAAAAAAAATATCCTCACAGGAAGCTTTATCCCTTCAGCCCTCTTGAAATAACTGATGCTGACTCACTTGCTTTTTGGACACATTTCTTATGGCTAACATTTTTATGTCACTTGATTTTTCAGTTCTTAGATTAGCAGTGTTGCTTGGCAACACAACAATATCTTAGACATTTTCATTTGATTTACCTAGATCCAAATTTCAAACTTTCAGAAAGAAAGACGATTGTTTTAAGACTGAGCATTTTATATCTGTAAGGAAAGAAGATATTCAATTAAACTGTACTCTTTTAACATAAGAAATTCTAAGGTTTATTTTTTGCTAAGGAATTCCATTTATAGCTACCTTGCCATTTCCTTCAGTCTGCAACCCAGCTGTTCTCATCACTACCCACACTCAACCACAAGAAATCTCTTTCCATATACATTTCACTCATAGTTTCTGATCCAGACAGAATTGCATGGAAAAATACAAATAATGCCTGCATCTCAATGCCATCACATGATAAGGGAAAGGGAAAGAGGAAGGAATGATGGAAGAGAAGAGTAAAAGGAAGAAGGTAGATGAAGATAGAAGAAAGGAAAGAGAATGGGTGGTAGAGAGAGATAGAGAGTGAAAGAAAGGAGGGAGGAATTTTATTTGTGTTGACTGTCATGAAAGAAATTGCTTTTCTTTTAAAATAAAATTTATTTTTATTTATACTGGAGTTTGAACTCAGGATCTTGCACTTACTACGAAGTTGGTCTGTCATTTCAGCCACACTTTCAGTCCTTTGATGCTTTTGTTAGTTTTCAAATGCAGCTTCCTTGAGCCACCCTGAACTTCAGTTTTCCAATACAATCTTTCTGTGTAGCTGAGATGGCATGCATGTGCCATGGGATTCAAGACTTATTGATTGACATGTGGGTAATTTGTTACCCAGTCTGTGTCAAACCATCTTCTAGCAATATCTGCATCCTGATTTGCTAAGATTACAGGTATAGAGCACTGCACTTGACTGCAATTGTTTGAAAAAGAATTTAGAAAAGCAATAGAAATTTCTTAGGAAAGAAATAGGTATTTAGGCATATCTATTTCTAAAAGGAAATGTCACTAAGATTTAAATTGAAATTCCAGCTGTTTGCTAGATACTTGGGAATAAAGAATCTCTTTTCTTTGGTCTGGGCTAGCTCCAAAACATAGTTCTCATGCCTTGGCCTTCTGCCTAGCTGAGATAACAGCTGCAAAATGTAATAGAATCTGTTATACAAATGGTGTTGCAACAATCGAACATACCAATGCTAAAAGGTGAAATTTTTAAAATACATTTTTCCAAATATACGAAAACTTCATAAAATGCAGCAAGACAATCTTGACAAAAAGACCAGAACAGACATCTTAGCAAAGTAAAGGGAAAAATATTTGACATTTTAATGTCCTTAAATAATTAAAAAAAATAAAACAGCAATGAATTAGAGAACAATGAGTGGAATCCAATACTCCAGAAAAATAGTAGAGATATTTCAAAATAGAATGTTTTAATTTCTTAAAAAAGTAAATATACTGGCCGTGACGAGGAAGCAGAAGAGGCGGCCATGGAGCTGGCCTACGTGGAGGTGGTGGGCTCCTCTCCCGCGGTGGCCGAGTCTGCACCAGGGGAACTGGGCGGCCTCCCTGAGTGTAAATGAGAAGTAGTTCACGATCAGTTGCTGCCAACACGAAGTTCCTCGTCCAGGATCATAGTACACGTGGATCTGGATTGCTTTTATGCACAAGTAGAAATGATCTCACATCCAGAATTGAAGGGGAAACCTTTAGGAGTTCAACAGAAATACGTGGTGGTTACTTGCAACTATGAAGCTAGGGAACTTGGAGTTAAGAAACTTATGAATGTCAGGGATGAAAAAGAGAAGTGCCCCCAGCTGATATTAGTCAATGGAGAAGACTTAACCCGGTAAAGAGAAATGTCATACAAAGTTACAGAATTGTTGGAAGAATTTAGTCCCATTGTTGAGAGACTTGGATTTGATGAGAATTTTGTGGATCTAACAGAAATGATTGAGAAGAGACTTCAGCGTCTTCTAAGTAATGAACTTTCTGCAGTGACAGTGTCTGGTCATGTATACAATAATCAACCTGTGAACCTCCATGATATCATGCATCTGAGACTACTTGTTGGATCTCAGTTGGCAGAAGAGATGCGGGAAGCCATGCATAATCAGCTGGGGCTCACTGACTGTGTAGGAGTAGCTTCTAATAAACTATTGGCAAAATTAGTTTCTGGTGTCTTTAAACCAAATCAACAGTCCTACTACCTGAAAGTTGTCAAGATCTCATTCATAGTTTGAACCACATAAAGGAAATGCCTGGTATTGGCTATAAAACTGCAAAACGTGGGGGCCGGGAGTTTGGCCTAGTGGTTAAAGTGCTTGCCTAGCATGCATGAAGACCTGGGTTCGATTCCTCGGCACCACATACATAGAAAAAGGCCGGAAGTGGTGCTGAGGCTCAAGTGGTAGAGCTCTAGCCTTGAGAAAGTCCAAGGACAGTGCTCAGGCCCTAAGCTCAAGCCCAGGACTGGCAAAACAAACAAACAAACAAACAAACAAACTGCAAAACGTCTTGAGGTTCTTGGAATCAGTACTGTGCGTGAGCTCCAAACCTTTTCATCCAAAATATTAGAAAAGGAATTGGGAATTTCCGTTGCTCAGGGTATTCAGAAGCTCAGTTTTGGGGAGGATAGCTCTCCTGTCATGCCCTCAGGACCACCTCAGTCTTTTAGTGAAGAAGATTCATTTAAAAAATGTTCATCAGAAGTAGAAACTAAAAAAAAAGATGGAAGAACTTCTTGCTAGCCTTTTGAACAGGGTATGCCAAGATGGAAGGAGGCCCCATACAATATGATTAGTAATCTGTCAGTATTCATCAGAGAAGCACTGCAGTTGTAAGAGTCGTCAGTGTCCTATTCCATCCCATGTCGTTCAGAAGTTGGGGACAGGAAATTATGATGTGATGACTCCAATGATTGATATACTTATGAAACTTTTTCGAAATATGGTGTATGTGAAGATGCCATTTCACCTTACTCTTTTAAGTGTGTGCTTTTGCAACCTAAAAGCCCAAAATACTACTAAGAAAGGGCTTATTGATTACTATCTAACATCTTCATTATCAACAACTTCACACTCTGGCAAACGCAGCTTTAAAATGAAAGACACACACCTAGAGGTTTTTTCAAAGATAAAGAAACAAGCTCGAATTTTCTACCAAGCGGAAGAATTGAAAGTATAAGAACTGGGGAATTGCCACTGGACACTACAAATGTTTCTAAAGAAAAAGATGTGAGTGAATTCCCACTCTCTTCACTTCCAGAGGAGATTGACTAAGAAGTCTTCAAACAGCTTCCTGCAGATATTCAAGAAGAAATCCTTTCTGGAAAAGCTAGAGAAAAGTTTCAAGAGAAAGGAAGTTTGAGTTGTCCTCGATCTGCTTCCAGAGGAGTTTTATCTTTCCTTTCTGCAAAACAAATGAAAGCTATTCCATTATCTTCTAGAGATAATTTATCCAGTAGCAAGCAAGTATCCTCTACATATCCTTGTGAACCAGGAACATCAAGCTCAAGTAACAGTAATTCCTGTTACTCATCTAGCCAAAACAATTACTCATACTATATAGACAATCGAGTCAAGAACCTAAAGAATCTCAAGGATTTCATTTTTCTAATATAAACACTACTGCATCTGTTTTCCATTCATTTCCAAATTTGCAGAGTGAGCAACTCTTCTCTAAAAATCGAAGTACAGACAAGCCATAAGCAAGCAGCAACAGTTTCTCATCAAGAAGGACTTAAAGAAAAAGGAAAGCAAGATTCTGCTTCAGAAAGAGTCACTTTTCCATCTGAAGTTGATCCTCAAGTTTTCTATGAACTACCAGAAGAGGTCCAGAAAGAACTGTGGGCTGAGTGGAAGAGAGCTGCATCTGATTCCACATAGTACATAAGTAAGCACAGCCACAACGGGGGCTTAACATTTTAAGCAAGGGAGTTATCATATTTCTTAGATTAGTAGGATTTGCAGCTCCTCTTAAGCACTGATATTCAATAATGTAGAAATCCAGTGGTCATAAGAGGTACATTCTGATACAAAGCCTAAAAATATAACAAAAACAATAATGTAAAAATATTATCTTCTAATTTCCACAACTATTTTATGTTGCTTTCCAATAAAAGGAATCTCAATATCAAAAAAAAACCAACTAAATATACTCTTACCATTTGCTCCAAAGTATACTCAAAGCTGTCTACCCCCAAAGAGTTGAAAACATGCCCCCACAAAAACCCATCCTTGAACATTTACAGCTGACTCATTCCTAATTGTCCACACTTGAAAGAAACCAAGATGTCCTTTAATAGATGAATTTTGTAGATGAATAGAAATTCAGATAATAGCATATAATTCAGTTCTAAAAGGAAATGCTATTAAGCCATTAAATAAAAACTATGACTAGCTTAAATGCATACTGCTCAGTCAAAGAAGCTAGTCATTTGCAGAATGACTCCAACAATGTGAAATTCCAGGAAAGGCCAAATGATGGAGACAGTGGTCTCAGAACAGTCAGAGGAGAAAAGATTTTATAGTAGAGAAGAGGTTATGTATTATAATATACTAGTGGATGAAAGTTATTATTTCTTTGTTCAAAGCCATAGAATATACAACATCAAGTGTGAGCTCTAGACTAGGGACCATGGATGATAATGATGAAACAAGAGGCTTAATCAATACTAACATCATAGCTCCATAGTGAGTGTGCAGACAAAGAGAGACCACAAAACTTTGGTACTTTAAAAGCTCAACTTTGCCATCCATCAGATAGTGTTCTCTAAAATAAAGCTCAGTTGTTTTCAATATCTTCCTTTCAGGGTATTTATATATTTTTATGACTAGTTTCCACATAAGAAAAATAACATCTGTTGCATGTGTGCAATCCTGGCTGCTCCATAAGCAGAGATCTGAGGATCAGAGTTCAAAGCCAGCCCAGGCAGACACATTTGGGAGACTGTCATCTCCAATTAACTAGCAGAAAGCTGAAAATATGGATCAAACAATAGCTCTATTATTTGAGGCCCTGAGTTCAAGCCCCATTACACATATAGACACATACACACTCAGACACACACTCTCACACTCTGTCTCTCTTCCCCCCACACACAATTATTAGTAGTATTTTAATAATCTAGTTCCTACAGTGTCATATGCAGATGACCTTGATATAATTCTCCTTGAATTTCCCAGATTTTTGTTTAGAAACTGTTTTGCCCCAAACATTAGCTACGGCATGATTATTTAAGGAAGAGCAAAGTTCAGAATCCATTGCAATTGGAACAAAACTCTTCTAAACAAACAACAACAACAACAAAAAAACTGAGATAAAGAGTAAAGAAAAGGCCAGGAGTTTGGCCTAGTGGTAGAGTGCTTGTCTAGCATGCACAAAGACTGGGGTTTGATTCCTTGGTACCACATACATAGAAAAATGCTGGAAGTGGTGCTGTGGCTCAAGGGTAGAGCTTCTAGCCTTGAGAAAAGTCCAAGAATAGTGCTCAGACCCTGAGTTCAAGCTCTATTACTAGCAATTTAAAAAAAAAGAGTAAAGAACATACCACAGTACAGCAGATACAAACTTTCACCTAGTACATTTGCCCCTGTTTGTAGATACCCTTATTATATCTAAACACAAGAATGAATTCAAATGTTTTGATATGTTTGCATGCTTGCATTTTTATGCTACTACTCATAGTTTATCATTTTAAGAAAATGTGACTAAGACTTATAAAATGACATATGTCAAGTGAATTACTTATTCCTTTCTAAAGAGTAGTGCTTTAAAGTATAAAATAAGAGTTATAATTACATATATATGATATTTAATAGTACATTTAAGTAATTATATGTTGTATTTAATAGCCTGACATGCATAATAATATATCTAATGGTATCAATGCCCAGTTACATTTTTTATTGAAAAGGCTTCTTTTGTGAATGCACTTTGGAATTATCTCTTCTCTCCTTAGCCTTATTTCTCTCTTTTCCTTAGAGCCAGTTGTAGTCTCAAAGCAAGTGTGAGGTATTAAAGGGATTTGTCTGAGGTAGAAATAATGACAACAATAATCAAAGAGGAAAGAAAAGAATGTCAGAAACACAACCTTAACAAATGCATACTGAACTAAATCTGGGAGAGATCAAGCCTCACAGCGCTTGGTAAATACTCTGTGAGAAATAATGCTCAAAGGTTGTGTTTGCTGTTGTGCTTGGCGTTTGCTTTGCATGGGATCTAAGGCACCAGATGACCAGTAATCTCACTTGCCCTTTCTTTTTCTACTCTCTGTGGGTTTTACACATACCTCCTTCCCTACAGCCTCGAAGCCATCACCCAGCTCCCTTGTTCTAAAGATGTCTGGGCTGGTTAGGATTCAGCAGGTCACACCTTAGCCTGTCAGGACCTGGCGCCTCCTGTACACAGCGTTCGTATATTGCTTCGTTTCACCTCCAAAGAACCCAGTGACACGTCTGCCTTGTTTGACTCAAATCTCAGGAAGCACAAGGCAGCCAACAGTTTCCCTGTAGTTTCCTGTCAGGTCTCCTTGTGTTGTGGAAATCTGAGACAGTCGCATGCCTTATTAACATTAGCAAGGACCATGCCCAAGGAAGATGAATTGCTGAAATGAATTGATGCAAGAAACTTTAAATTGTGTCTGCACAAGGTGGGCATTTAGAATCTACAAATGGTGGTCCAAATCCATGATACTTTGGTTTTAGTTTAATGCTAATCCTTAGCTATTTAATGAAGCTGTGCATGCTCAGAGAAACTTTATGTGATAATGAAGTTAAAAAAAATGCTTTAACTCATCAAATATCACTGGTTCTAATCTTCATAGTAAGCTTACACAAGAGACAGATCTGTCTGTCTGTCTCTATCTATCTATAATAGATCTATTATCTATTTATGATCCTAGATAGATCCATTGGTAGAAGACAAATTTATCTTCAATTGAACCTCATCTAGTCATTATCCTTTATGCTCACACAAATTATTTTATTAGAAAGATGAATAACATATATTATTCTCTACATACTATGGTCTTATGGAAGAAGCATGGGATTCAGCAATAGTACGTATAGTCAATGCTGTGACAGGGAAGGGTGTGTTAAATGGCAAAGAGGGTGTCTGTCTGGGTAGGATGCTCAGAGGAGATGTTGTCCAATTTGACATGTGAAGAAGTTAGTGTACTTTAGAAAAGTAAAATGTGAAAGATCCTTACCTACAACATCCCTGTTTAGTATTTCCATAAACATGGAGAATCTTGTATAGTCACCTCTGGAAATGTTTCAGTCCAGGCTTAATGCACTTATAGGAACCAAAATCAGCAAGTAACTGGAACACAACGGCCAGAAGCTAATCCTCTGTTACTCAAATGTATTGCTATTTCCATGATACAAGGCTAGTTCTGTGAGAATTAATTTTTTATCTTGAAGATGACATTGGGGGTGGAAAAGAAATGCCTTATAATTGAGATAACCTTTACTTAATCATCTGCCCAAAATAAGTATGATTTTTAACTGAAAGATACCAATTTTCTAAATCTAAAGTATATAATAAATGGACAAAAGTTTCCATTTTATTTCAAAATAGGCCTATTATGTGATGAATATTTTGCATTTTTGAAGCATAGGTTACCACTCCAGTTTTACTAAATGAAAATAGTGCTGCTTTGACAGTTAAGTTTTGTATCTCAGTGCTTATTTTTAATAGAGTCCTTACAGAATTTAAAATCATACTTTATACAACAAAATAGAATGTTTTGGATCCTTTTATTGCATGATTAGAAGTGTAACAAGTCCACAAAACAACACAAATGACTTCAAATTTTCTGGAAATGCAACAAAATGCATTAGCAATCACAGCAACAAAAAAATCACTTAAAAAGTTTGTTCAGTTAAAAACTTCATGATTAAGAATACCACCTATGGCAGGCACTGATGCATCATTCATGTTTTTAATTAACTTCACTCTGGATCTTTATATTTTATTTGTTATTTTAATAATAACTTTATATTTAATATTTGTGTGCTAGATGAAATGCAAATACTTTGGGGACAATCACAAAGGATAGGAATAATTTTTTAGAAGCTTGTCTTGTTGCATTACTCTATAATATCTTTAAAATCTGATCAGCTGCCAATTCACTAAATTTTAGCTTTGCAATATTTTTTACCTGCAGCTAGTTGCACAAAGCAGTTTATAAATACAATGCATTTTGTTTTGTGTCTCCCCCTTCAACAGATTCATCCCCCTTCAACCTATCCCTTCTCTTACTTTTGTTAATTTTGTGGAAAATGAATTTTTGGCTGCATTCTCCTTTATTTTTCCCTAAATTGTGTACCCCTCTCTTCACCCACCCTGTAAGAACCTTTTCCTGGTGCTTATTTTACTGGGCTTTAAAAACAAACAATAAGAAAATCTGAAATTCTGAAGCAGTGTGTGGTGGCTCACACCTGTACTCCTTGCTACTCAGGAGGTTGAGATCTGAGGATCAACGTTCAAAGCCAGCTGGTGCGCAAAAGGACCTGATACTCTTATCCCCAATTAACCTCTAGAAAACAGGAAGTTGGGACTTGGCTCAAGGGTAGGGAGGTAGCCTTGAGTTGAAGAGCTCAGGGACAATGCCCAGTCTGAGTTCAAGCCCCATGTCTCACAAAAAAAAAAGAGAAAGAAAGAAAGAGAGAAAGAGAAAAAGAAAGGACAGAAAGAAAGGAAGGAAGGAAGGAAGGAAGGAAGGAAAGAAGGAAGGAAGGAAGGAAGGAAGGAAGGAAGGAAGGAAGAAAGAAAGGAAGAAAGAAAGAAAGAAAGAAAGAAAGGAAAGAAGAAAGAAAGAAAGAGAAAGAAAGAAAACTCTGGCAAAGATGTAGGCAAAAGGGAGCTTTAATACACCATTGATGGGAATGTAAGTGTATTCAATCAGTCTGGAAAACACTATGGTGGTTTCTCAAGAAATTAAGCATGGAACTACTCTATAATCCAGCAATGTCACTCCAGGGCATTTATCCAACAGAACACAAGAAGGCTATAGTAAAACTGCCATATCCATTACAGCACTGTTCCCCATAGCCAAAATATGGAATCAGCCCAAATGCCCCTCAATAAAGAAATAGATTGAGAGAATGTGGTATGTATATACACAATGGAATTTCATTCATCCAATAGAAAGAATCATATTTTAATATTTGTATGGAAATTGGAATCCTTACCAAAAACATGTTAAGTGAAGTTATCCAGACCCAGAGAAACAAAGGTTGGGTAGTTTCTCCCACTAGTGTAGATAAAATATCCATATAAATGTATACATATCCATGCTACAAGGGGTCTACAAGCTAGAATTATATTGGGCAGTATGGGGAGCTTAAATAGTAACATTTTTAGAAACACTAAGTCAATACCAAACAAAGTACCACTTGTGTTATTATATTTTAAATACACCTATGCAGAAAAAGAATCTGAGTTTATCTTAAAAAAAAACCAACTAGCAAAAAGCTGACCTGAAAGCACAACTCCAGTGGTAGAGAGCCAGCCAAGCAAGCAAGTGGAGTGAATGTGAGGCCCTTAGTTCAAACCCTAGCTTTTCTGAACATTACAATTTACCAGGGTGACATTTGGCATTGCCCTTATTTTCTCCCCCACCTACAATCATCTCTGTCGCCTTCTTCTCCTCCTCCTCCTCCTTCTTTTATAAAGATGATATCAGCCACTATTGTATTCTCATTTAAAACATTTCATTGTATAAAAATAAATAAGGCAAAAATAAATTGATACATAAAACAATTCATAATGAGGTACAAATCATAAACCTATAAATTTAAATAAAGTGAGTACATTGTACATATTAACGGAAGGAGAAATTTAATAGCAAATATTTGGGGAAGAAAGTTTGTGCAGACCCCATGGAAAATCCTCAAGTCTTGTCATGAACAGATTATGACAGCTTATTTTTCTAAATTTAATTTTATTGTCAAGATGATGTACAGAGATGTTACACAACATAGTAAGTATGTATTTTGTCTAACATTTTTACTCCCTCCTTTACTTTTCTCCTACTTCCCCACTCCTTCAATACTTCTCCAAGTTGTAAAGTTTATCTCCAATATACTGTCTTGTGAGTATCTCTATTGCATTGTTTTGCAGTTTGTCCGTTCATCATTTTGTTGTTCCCCTCCCTTTTCCTTATTCATACAAATTTATATGTAATGCACAGGGTCCCCAAATAAAATAACAGTGACCACAGGGGAAAAAACATATGGGAAAAAAAGAACTAAAAAAGAAATAACTTCACATAATACATTAAAAGCAACAATCATATAAAAACCCTCTTGTCTCCATAATTTAGACTTTATTTCATTTACCATCATTTTATATGATCATATGTACATAGCTATTGAGCTACTGTGATCCTCTACTAGAAGTGTCCTAGCCATATACTATTACAAATGAGGGAAACCATGGAGCCTATGTTTCTTTGGTCCTGTCTTACTTCACTTAATATGATTTTTTCAAAGTCTTCCCAATTCTTTACAAATGTGGCAATGTCATTCTTTCTGATGGAATCATAGAATTCCATGAGTATAAATACCACATCTTTTTGATCCATTCATCTAATGAGATGCATCTGGGTTGGTTTCATATCTTCGCTATGATAAACAATGCTGCAACAAACATGGTTGTGCTGATAACTTTAGTTTGGCCTTGTTTATAATTATTTGGTTACATGCCCAAAAGTAGGATAGCTGGGTCACAGGGGAGGTGTATGTTTAGTTTTTTGAGGATCCACCATATTACTTTCCAGAGTGATTGAAAAAGCTTATACTATTACTAACAGTATAGTAGTGTTTCCTTTTGCCCCCATCCAAGCCAGCATCTATTCTTACTAAATTTCTTGATAAAGGCCAGTCTAACTGGGGTGAGGTAGAATCTCAATGTTGTTGGATTTGTATTTTTTCTGTGGCCAGAGTTGTGGAGCATTTTTTCATGTGTCCATTGGCCATTCTTATTTCTCCAGAGAAGTCTCTCTTTAAGTCATTAGCCCACATTATAATGGGGTGATTGTTTCTTTGAGGATTTGATTTGGGGGATTTAATTTTTGAGTTCTAAGTATAGTTTAGATTTGAGGCCCTTGCCTGTTGTATGGCCTCTTTAAGACCTGAGAAAAGAAATTAAAGCAGAATTAGGGAAGTTAAAAAGTCTCCCATGCTCCTGGATTAGGAGGATTAATATGAGGAAAATGGTAATACTACCAAGAGCGATCTACGAATTCAATGTTAAACACATCAATATCCCAACATAATTCTTTAAGGAAATAGAGGAAGCAATCCCAAAATTCCTATGTAATAATAAAATACCCCAAATAGCAAAACCAATCTTTAGCAAAAAGAACCAGGTTGGAATAATACCAATACCAAACTTTAGACTATAACATAGCTATAGTAATAAAAACAGCTTGGGACAGGCACATGAACAGGCTTGACGTCCAAGAGAATGGAACTGAAGACCAAGAAATGAACCTGCAGAACTTATTGTCAATAAGGGAGCCAAAAACAAAGGATGGAAGAAAGAGAGCCTCTTCAACAAGTGGGGCTGGTAGAATTGAATAAGCACCTGCAGAAAACTAAAGTTGAATCCTTAAATATCTCCCTGAACCAGAATCAATTCCAAATGGTTCAAAGACCTTGAGGTAAAAGCAGATAGTCTGAAAACTTTACGGGAAGGAATAGGAGAAACACTAGGACTCCTTGACAGATGGTGAAACTTTCTTAATAAAGATCCAGAAACACAAAAAAACAAAGAAAGACAGGGCAAATGGGATCACATAAAATGCAGAGCTTCCTGTGTGGCAAATGGCAAAGCTAGCAAGATAAATAAAACACACAGAAATTGGGAGACTATCTTATTAGCTATACAATAACTTTTCCTATAATTTTTGAATTATTTCAGCATAGACAGCACAATAAGTTTGGGTGGAAAAATGAACTCTGTTTAGCTGTGATGGTGAATTAACTAAATAAATTATGAATATATTGGTCAAAAAATGTACTCCTCAGTTGTATTCTTAATTTGAAATACAGCCCCCATGGGATTAAAAAAAGAATTTTAGTGTTCCATAACTGAAAAGTAGAGATGTTGACTGCAGTGACTTCAAATGACAATGACTCCCGATTTCACTATCTCCACTGGAATGGAACAAAGATGTGTTCAAGTACTTTTGTTCTTTGAAAGATAAGACAGATGAGGGGAGGACCTGAGAAAGCTGTATCTCAGTTCCAGTATTCCTGAACACCCATGGCATAGGCAAATCAACTTCCTCTGTGACTACCAGATACTTTCTTAAGGCTATTGTCATTCAGCCTTCAGGGAAACCGTTCTGTCAGATGCTTATAAGTACCAGAAAGATGCACAGCTGAAGTTTCAGAGGTTATTTGAATGTTATTGCTCTTGTGTAGTAAAGAATCTGATATACTGGAGCATATCATACTGGATCATTACCTGAAACGTCATTTCAGGTAATATTCTTGAAGACATGTTGGAGAGAGTACTTATATATTACAGCAGTCTCCAGTGTGGAGAGAGGAAAAATGTTGAGGTGGAATTCAAAAGGCTAGCAGTTTTGAGTAGGAAAAAATGCGTAAGCCACCATTTTGCCAAACACATATACAAACAAACACACACACACACACACACACACACACACACACACACACACACACACACATTCTAGATGAGCAATTTAAGTGTCAGCAGTGAATGCTTTAGGAATCTAGTAGAATGATTTTGTGTTCCACAATGAGTTCCACTTTAAAGAATTTAATTCTTGAAAGTATTGCATGTACTATGTTACTCCTCTTCTATCTTTTTATTTGCCCTTATGATTAATATCATGTTGTTACTGTATCAGAATTTGTTGCCTGGTATATTGTTTATGTATTTATTTGTTTATTTAAATAGGGAAGGGAAAGAGGAAAAACAACATGATTGGAAGTGGGCTAGGGAAGGGAAATGTGGACAAAAACATGAGAAGGGTTATCAATGTATGACAAGTAATTCACCTACTACCTGGCGAATGTAACTCTAATCCCTCTATACATTATCCCGACAATAAAATAAAAATATTTAAAAAGAATGTATTGCTTTTTTTTAAAAAAAGGAATGTGTTCCATCTTATTTAATAATAATCTGTTTGCCTTTCTACAACAGCTTTCAGGAAGTCCTAAACTTGACATTTAGCTTTCATTTTAGTGGGGTTTTTTTGTCTTTTGAATCTTTACATCTTAGTTGAATTTCTCTATATTTTATTATTTTATGACATCTAATTTATTTGTTAACCTAATTACTTAATACGGACACAAGGATTATACATACAAAAATCTTTACACCTAATTTTCCATCCAATAAGGATTTTAATGACAAGACTGTTGTAAGAAAATTTAATAACATTAAAGATTACCTTTTCTCTACAGTTTAATTTAATACTATGGAGGTGAACACTCAAGAAAATAGTGAATGTTAGAACTAGTGTAAAAGTCAAGAACTCATTGTAACAACTTTATATGAATACCTAACTATGAGAAAATAGATTTTCATGAGTCATTTCACTAATGCATATTTTTATTAAAAATTTCCTTACATGACAAAAGTAGAACAAAAGTTCTTGTCACATGGCATTTACATCATCTCTTAAATAATATGCCACAAATACTTACTCTTTCTAAAAGTCCTATACTTCAACAAATGGTAAAAATTGAAATACTTTTTCTTGAGGACAGTTCAAATAAACTTAAATAAAGGTTTTCCCTATTTATTTTACCTTCACCCTTTCCCTCTCTAAAGACACATTAAACAGAAGGGTAAGAGCTGGTTGAATGCCATTTTGAAACTTGGGCTGCTCCGTTTTAAGTCCAAACTGTTCTTGGTTGAAATAGGAATGTTCCTTCCTAAGGACTAGTCGTGGATTGATAAGTCCTGTTTTCAATACATAGGAAGCAGTGGACCAATTTGTCCTTTGGCCTTTATTTGCTTTGTCCTCAATATCCCTGTGACTTAAAATTAGGATTAATTTCTTACTCTTGATGTTGCAGGACTTATCTTTCTCATTAGTCTAATGAAAGTTAATTAGAATCTGTAGTTGGTTCCCAGACTGTGTTGTAAAAGAACAATTGAAAAGAGAGACACAGACACAATTATGCCATTTATTGTCTGGAAGAGACAGAAAGCCAGTGGGGCTCCTCTTATTGGGTTAACATCTACCTGACTTCAAAATGTGCCAGTAATAGAAACAGCCGTGGGGCCCGCTGGGAATTTCAACTTCCATTTCTCCATCCCTTACATCTCTCACACAATCCAATTAATTCAAAGGTGATGGGAGAAAAGAAATGTTCTATGTCAAAATGACAGAGTCAGTTATGTTTTATGGCATATGTAGCATGGAAGATAGTTGTGGGTAAGTTCATACCTTTTACTTTCAAACTCAATTGCCTTTACACCTGATTTGTTAAAATCTCATTTCAAATTTGTGTGGGTGAAATGGTGCTGAGTAATCTGATTGGATAACTACAATAATGATTTGGTAAATATGAGAATTAAACAAATATGAGCCCTTTGTGGATCAACTACAGCTACAACCAAAAGAACTTGGCCATTGTAGTAGGTTTTATTACTCCAACAGAAAATCTTGCTTTTGAACATATTTCTGTGATAGAGTTAAGACATTCTGTGTTTTAGAATTGATGTGGTTAAGTGAGAGTTGCTCTGAATTTTTCCTATATTATTTTATAATGATTTCAAAACAGATGTAATATGAATACAATTAAATGTATTTCATAATCTATTGAAGTGAAATATAAGAGTTTAATGCAATGGTTAAAAGCTAATAACTGTCAGCTGCTTATATAAACATGCCTAGGGCCCTGGCTTTCACCTCTGACATTGAAAAAAAATATATAAATAAAATAATACATAAAGACAGTAGCTTTTAAGCATAAAACCAATATTATTACCACCTATAGTTAATGTATTGGAATAAAGATCTTAAAACCTCACTCCTTTAGAAAATTCTTACTGGAAATAAAGTATAGGTATAAAGATATTTAAGCCTTACTCCTTAAGAAATTTCTAACTACAAAAAATCTATGGAAGCCATTAGAACATGAATAAATGTAAAACAAATGAAAAACAGATTTTTAAGACACCAAGATCAGGTGGTAGGAAATAAAATAAATGTCAGCTACTTAAGAAATCTACATTGAATAAGGAACTACTAATACTCTTCCAAAAGGGATAGTAAAGACTTATCTAAAAGGTATTTTCAGACCTCTCCAGATTTATCCAAGCAGGACCCAAGTTGTTTTCCCTTATTTTCAAGTAAAATATATACATGAAAACATCAAAATCAGGTTTGAATTGACTATTTAGATGGATGGTATTCTCATAAAATTTTCACAGAAATTTTCATAGCTTTACCAAAAACATTAAAAATACATAATAATTTAAATAACCAAATTAGATTTTAGGGTCATTGAATTGTCATTAGTATATGTGCTTATTGTGCCATTTGTAATGAAATGGAAAGATGTGGAAAAAGTTATATTTAGCAATATGAGCCAGACCCAAAGAAAGATTGCATGGTTTCCGTCATTTATGGTAACTAGAATGTGCCTATATATCTACAAATAAACTCACTGGATAGTTAAAATTGAGACAGGATAAATTGTATAGGCAACTAAGCATTCACACGCACACACACACACACACACACACACTCACAGAGTGAGACAAATGGATAATATTCTTAGGAGAAGGTCACAAAGTCTCAATAGCTATGTGCATCTGATCATAAATAATAAAATTTATCAAAATGAGTTCCAGGAAACTGAAAAAAAGTTTCTTTGCTGCTGTTTTTCTTTTCTTTTTGTCTTGTTGGTTGGTTTGTCCCTCATTGGGAGAGTGAGAAGAGGCACAGAAATTGAGGGAAAAGGATTGAACAAATGTTTCAATGATATTCACTGAATACTACACTGAAAATAAAGTGTACAAATTGTATATGGGATGGTAGGGGAAAGGTTAGGAAAGAAGGAGGAGAGAGGGATATGACATTGCTCAAGAAGAAAAAGATGTATTCTTTATCTATTTTGTGTAACTGTAACCTCTCTGTACATTACCTTTAAAGTAACAATGAATAATTTTTGTTTTGTTTTTAATACTTATTAGGCATTTTCTTCAGTTGAGTCTTAACCTCTAAGTGTTAAATCTGTTTATAGAAGCAAAACTTAGACTTAGAACTGTCTTCTTTGTTACTTGTTTTGGTTTTGCTTTTTTTATTGTTGAAGTAATGTATAGAGGGGTTACAGTTGCATTCACCAGATAGTAGGTGCATTACTTCTCCCACATTGATACCCCTTCTCATATTTTTGTCCCCATTTTCTTCCCTCACCCCCAGTCATATATGTTGTTTCCCCCCTTCCCGTTCCTATTTCAAATAAACAAATAAACCTATATACAAGATACCAGGTAACAAAATCAGACACAGTAACAATATGAGATTAATCAAAGGTCAACAAAGGAGAAGAGAAATAACATTACATTAAAAACATCACACAAGATAAGCTCTATAGATCTTAGAGGTCCTTTCATGTAATCTCATCCTATTTGACCTTAGGTACCTAAGTTTTACGCTATTGGAATTCTCTGCTAGGTGAGTCCTAGATATGTAATAATTATTACAAATAAAGGAAATCATTAAGCTGTTGGTTCTGGCTTATTTCACTTCATAGGATTTTTTCCCAAGTCTTTCCAATTCCTTATGAATGGGGCAATGTCATTCTTTCTGATGTCAGCATAAAATTCCATTGTGTATGAATAAGACATCTTGTTGATCCAACCATCATCTGAGGGGTATCTGGGTTGGTTCCATATCTTTGCTATGGTAAATAGTGATGCAATGAACCTTGCTGTGCCAGTGGCTTTAGTATGTCCTTGTTTATGGACAAGTGGGTAAATGCTAAGTAGTGGAATTGCTGGGTCTTAGGGAAGCTCTATGTTTAGTCTTTTGATGAATCGCCATACTGCTTTCCATAGTGGTCGAAGGAGTTTATACTTCCACCAACAGTATAGTAGTGATCCCTCCTGGCCACATCCCTGCCAGCATCTGTTGTCATTAGATTTCCTGATAATGGCCATTCTATCTGGAGTGAGGTGGAATCTCTGAATTGTTTTTATTTACATTTCTTTTATGGACAGAGATGTTGAATATTTCTTCATTTGTCTATAGATCATTCTTACTTCCTCTTCAGAGAAGTGTCTCTTTAAGTCTTTGGCCCATCTTTTAATGGAATGGTCGTTTCTTTGAAGAGTTGTTTTAGAGAGATTCAATTTTTTTTAGCTTTTGATATATTTTAGATATGAGGCTTTTGTCTGTTGTATGATTAGTGAAGATCTCCCATTCTGTGCGCTTACTATTTAACTTGCTAGCTATGTCCTTTGCCATACAGAAGCTCTGCACTTTAATGCAGTTACTTTGTTTAAACTTTCTTTAATTTGTTGTGTTTCTGGGTCTTTATTAAGAAACTTTTCACCTGTGCCTTGGAGACCTTGTGTATCTCCTATTCCTTCTTGTAAATTTTGCTTTTAAAAACAAGTATGACTCTGCATTTTGTCCCAACATAAAAAGCAAGTTCAGTGCCAATTTCTTATCTATAAAATGAAGCAATACCTGTTCTACTTATCTTCTAGTGTTACTGAAGAGTTTAGTAAAATGTATGTCAAAGTTAAGAGACTAATAAAAATGTTTGGCAAAGGTAAATTGACACAAGAATTCTCTCTGAATATAACTTGGGAAATGTAATATACTCTACTTGTGGTATATAGTGTGGGTGTTTTCATACTATTGTATGTTGTAATATTCCATATTATTGAAAATATGCTGTTATCTATCTTATATGCTGTTTGTGTTTTTTGCAAAAGCCCTTCCATTAAACAAGTACAAGTGAATAGAACAAGCTGAGCCTTTTGGTCAACTTCATTGAACAGTGAAAAGTTTTTGCAAGTGTACACAGCAGCTCTGAAAAGATGCTTGAATGCTATAAACTCTAATGTTCAGTAAAAATTACGATTTGATATTGCATCTGAACACATTAGCAATTAAAATATTGTTATAAGGAAAGAGAAATATATGATCTTCGAGGATAGATTATCTGTGACAATACAAAATGCTAATTTTAGCTGGTTAAAATGAATACAGTTATATGTATGTATAATAACATATATATTTATAATAACATATATGTGTATAATAAAATATATGTATAGTGTATATGTATACATATATATAATATAATATAATATAATATAGTGATATTTGGCCAGAGATTTAACAATACAAGTATTGGTGAGTTTTAATTGATTTTCAAAATAAAGATCAGCTTTCCAGTAGAAAATATGTCATTAATTTCTATAATTTTTAATTTTCTGGTAGCCATTTCTTAAAAACCTGAAACCAAAAACTATTTTTTCTTAAATAGTGACATTGTTTTTAACCTTATTAGCATAATATCCAAACACCGTAATAAGATAACATAGACTTTCTCCTTTTTTGTTTGGTACAACATCTTTAAGATCAATTATATATTTTATATTAAAATGAATATGAATCCAAACACTAAATGCTTATCAGAAATGATTCATTTGCAGATGTATTCATAAATTTTACATTTGTGAAAGTTGTGCCAAGTATATTTAACATTTTTAAAAGAAAACTTCTAATGTCAGTTCTTCGGTAATACCTTCAGTATTTCACATGCTCTGTAGTCTCCTGTCTCCTCTGACTACTTTTCTGGAATCAAATGGTTACATTACAATGCTAAGATAAAATCCTCCAAATATCCATGCATTGTCAAATGTGGTACTGGATTCTTAAAGATATTGGATCTGAAAACATATCAATCTTTTTAGAATGATATTCAGATGAAGTCATGAGTTATTCACCAAATGCAAGACATAATATACAATATACTTAAACAAATGTAATTTTTTTTGTTTTTATTTTTGTTTGTCAGTGAGCTGCCAAATCCATTCCGAAAGTGTGCTTTTTCTTTCTTTACCTGTCTCAGGGCTTGAATTCAGGGCCTGAGCACTGTCTTTGGCTTTCTCAAGGCTAGAATTATACCACTTGAGCCACAGCACCATTTCCAGCTTTTTCTATGTATGTGGTACCACGGAGTCAAACCTTCATGCATGCTAGGCAAGTACTCTACCACGAGGCTAAACTCCAAAAGACTGTTTACACTAATTAGTACTGTGTTGAACATCAGTGTCTTACATTTGCTTTTTAAGTTGTGCTATCATATTTTTCCAAAGAACACTTTAACATGTATGAAAGTCACACTTAAAAAGTTCTGCTTAAAATGAGGCAGCCAGTTTCCATGAAAAAGAACTGTTCCACATAGAAAATGATGAAGAAATTGTGGGAACTATACATCCGTATTTCTTTTCAGTAAGGCAATTCTTACAAGATAAATTCCACTGTGAGAATTCTGTTAGTACATCTTACAACTTTATGATGGCACTTCACTGTATCCATAATTTATTCATAATAAATAATATTTTAGTGAAGACATAGAAAGCATTCTTTGATATAGTTTGCTTAATCACAATAGTTTCAGTGGGATTCATGCCCTAGAATATTAATGGAGAGTTCAATCATGATACTGCTTTTGCTTTGCCAAATTCCAGTGTTTCTACTGGAAAAATTTATACTGTCATATCAGAAAATATGTGAAATACTTCATTATATAGATCTTGAAGCACAAATCTATTCCTGTGGGAGTTTTAATGTATGCAATGATTCTCTGCACTTGTTAAAAATCACATCTGAATGCGAACTTCTCAATACACAAAGCTGGTGAGTGTTGTCCCATTTATGTAAATGCCTTACTGACTCAAACAACAGCATAGCTGTGGGTGAGCTTTGTCCTTTTACACTCATGAATTATTTTAGATTTTTCTGAAATTTAAATTGTAGTGTAAAGGTGATGTAGAGGTTATAGTTACATAAATCAGGAAATGAGTACATTTCTTTTCAACAGTATTGTACCTTCCCTCATTTTCTCTCACTTTTCCTCTCCCTGCCCTCCCCTCCTGAGTTGTAAACTTCATTTCTAACATTGTGTCTAGTGAGTATCACTATTGAATTGGCTCACCCTTGGTCCCACTGTTTCTGTGATTCATCTTCCCTTCCCCAGATCAAATAAACTCACATACAAGAAAAATGATACAGAATAAAAAACAGTGACAACTGGGAATAAACCAAAACCGGGGAAGGGTGAGGGGAGAGAAAAAGGAAATAACTGCAAATAGTACAATAAACATAGGCATCAATTTATATGGTCATATGAACATATCTATTAAGCCCTTCTAATCCTCCCCTAAGAATATCCTAGGCATGTTCTAGTTATTATAAATGAAGGAAACCATTCAGCCTATGTTTCTTTGGGTTGGTTTACTTCATCTTGTATGATTTTTGAGAATCAGTATATAACATTGACTAGAACAGAGATAGAGAAAGTTAGAAAACATGTTTGACATTTCCTGCCCATTCTTGCTCTTCCTTAGAGTAACAGAATTTTTCCACCAGGTAGGGATCTTGGGTTTATGCCTAGGCTAGCCTGAAATTGGAATCCTTATGATCTCAAATTCTAAGAACCTAGAATTTACAGGCAGTAGCCACTGACACCTAACAAGAGGTAGAAATTTTCTTGAAAAAGAACATTGATGTATTATACTATAGCAAAGTACTACAGTGCAATTCTTTTCTTCATCCTGGTGTCCCAGTGTCCAAAACTTCATCTAATCAGCATTTACGAAGCTGTATGCACTAAGATGTACGAATGCACTATAAAACCTGAGTGTCCACCATGTTTTCTTTTGTGTAGTCAAAACTTTGCATTCCCTTTGCTCACAGATAGTTTCTTTCTAGGATTGTCTATGGAAAATTTCTATGATTTTTTATTTGATATGTTTTAAAAGAATTAATATGGTGGCTTCTCTTATGGATAAAAATTTTTAGAGATTTAATAAGTTTCATCATACTGGGGGGAAAAAGATCCTTTATTTCATCTGAAAGTCAGCATTTCACAAATGATCACACCGCAATAGTTGAGCATTGAATATGATATTTCAAAGAGTCTGGCACCAGGACCATTTTATTGTCATAGATAAGTTTTAAGTATCCTGTATGAGAATGCACTTCTAAAGCTATATGTTGCTCAAAAGAAGACAACTTGTCAAGGGTGATTTTCCTTAATGGGGTTGATTTCCTGGGACATGGAGGATCCCCTCCTGCTAAAATCTCTAGGGAGATTTTGTATTACTTACAATGAAATTAATGTCACTTGGAGGCTTGGAGGCTAGTCATAATCCAAGTAAGACCCATTTGTGTGGGGTAGCCAAGTACATGCCTTAGTTATGGGAATCCTTTTGGCCTGTAAATTGATAGGCACTGTCAGAGGGATTATGTAAACAGTCAAGGGAATGAAATGCAAGGCAGAGGGTGTAACTCAATCCTGGGCTGTAAAGCAAGAGACAGCATGTACCTGGCAAAGAGGCTGGAGAGTGGAGGGGGTGCCTAAAAATGGAAGCATGGTTGCTTTTATAGTCCTATGCCTTAGGAGGATTTACTCTCTATGGTTAAACAATCTCCTCACACTTCCACTGCTTCTGATGGAGGTTTTCTAAAGCATTCCCTGTTTTGCTCCTTGGAATTGCTTTAGGATTCAAAATCTGTGAGTTTAGAATATGGATTAACCATTTGAATTAATGAACTCGTATATTCTGCCTTTCTAGAAAGGCAGATTATCCATCTAGAATGGTAATGAAACATCTGAAACATTCTGCCTTCATAAGAATTGTTTGGTTTTTTTAAAGTTTGTGATGAAAAAGAGAGCACAGATATGGAGAGAAGGAGGGTGAACAAAAACAGTTATGATATTAAATATACCCTATATATAAATGAACTATGAATCTTATGGACAAGGACATGTGAGGCAAACAAGGGAAAAACAAGGGAAGGGTTGCCATTGTCCTGACTCATGGAATTGTAACCCTTCTCTATGACACCTTAATAATAATAATAATAATAATAATAATAATAATAAACTATATATATATTAAAAATCTATGCCAAACTAATATCACAAAGGAAATGGCTGCTTGCAACAGTCGCTAGAACCAGAACACATTATTTGCCTAATATTTATTAAATACAGATTCTATACTAGTTTCTGGGAAGGCAGCATTAGCAAGACACAATGCTGTCATCATTAGGTTATGTGACTGACTTGTAGGCATCCAAGTTCATAGCTGGAAGTCATTAGATGTGGTAAGAGTCTCTCCCCCCTAAAAAAAAATCAGATTAAACACAGATTTACTTGGGTAGGTTTCCTAAAATACTGTCATATCCAGGCTGACACTTGACGTAGTAATTAAGTGAAGAAAGAAAATGAAAATTAATTAAAAACAAGGAAGATAAAAAGGAAATGGAAGAAATGAGGAAGTGGCCCTGTGACGCAAGTGAAAGTGCTAGCCTTGAGATGAACAGCTCAGAGATAGTACCCAGGCCCAGAGTTCAAGTGCCATGACCAACAAGGAAAAAAATAGGAAAAGAAAGAAAAAAAAGAAAGAAAAGAAGTGTTCGCAGAAGTGAAATAGCATAAGAAAGCTCTACCTTCATAAAGAAGAAGAGATAAGCAGCTAGAATATAAGGCCAGCTTAAAGCATGCAGGAAGTTAACATAACTTAATAAGCAGTTTGAATTGCATCATCCATCCAGAAAATGGAGCCACAGAGCAGAGTATAGCATTTAGCTGGGAGGTGACAACTGTGATTTGTTTTATGTCATTTGTCAGAATTATAGGAGAAAAACATCAGAAAGGCTAGGTGTTTGATGATCTACTTTGGAATTTTCTCATCCTTATAAATAATTCTAAAGCACAGTACTGTATTTTTAATGTCAAATAAATATCTGATGAAGTATTATTTTAAATAATTTTTGGTATCATATAGACTACTGTTAGTACAAAAAAAACCCAATGTATCTTTCTAACAAATTGTTGAATCATGTTAGCTTTCTTCTAACATTAAGAAAGTTTATTTGTCAATTAGTCATATCAATATCCTCTCATCATCAACCATGAACCACATTTAGAGGAAAAAGTCTTTTAAAGAATAACTTTCTTAACTATGAACTTTAGCATCAAACTAACATAACTCCAGTCATTAAACAATGACACAGTATGGTGGACATGACTTTTGTCCATGTTATATGGGAGAAAGGGTTTTTTTCCCCCCACTGAGCAATTGTTCTTTGTTACCATGTATTGTGACATTTATGTATTCAGCCCTCTGAGTTTCTCTTTGAAAGAATAGTATTGCTTATGTGACATGTAATCATATAAAACTAATTATCAACAGGTTTACTGTTCACATGCCTGATATGTAAAAATCAAAGAGATATCTGACTCTTGAAGTGAAAGCAAAGTTTACCATGGGAAAAGCTGAAATCCCCTTAGTCCCATCCCCTATAAAATGAAGTAAGCCAGGCCAGGCACAGTGGCTCACATCTATAATCCTAGCTACTCTGGAGGCTGATATCTGAGGATCAAGGTTCAAAGCCAACCTGAGCACAAAAGGACCTGAGACTCTTATCTCCAATTAGCAATTAACCTCTAGAAAACAGGAAACGGGTCTTGGCTCAAGAGTAGGGTGGTAACCTTGAACTGATGAGCTCAGAACAATGCCCAGGACCAGGGGTAAGCTGGGAACCTTGAGATGAAGAGCTCAGGGATAGTGCCCAGGCAGAATTCAAGCCCCATGACCCACAAAAATAAGAGAAAAAAAGAAATAAGCCAGACCCAAAGAAACATAGGCAATATGGTTTCTCTCATTTGTAAAATTAAGTATATATCTAGGATAGTCCCAGAAGAGGATCACAATAACTCAGTAGTATGTACATATGACCATAAAAGATGAGGCTAAGTGAAATGAATTCCAAGATATGGAAACAAGAACTTATTTTTTGTTGTTATGGTTTTTAATATACTTGGTGAAGTTATTTCTTTTTTTTTCTTTTCTTTTTTTTCCCTTTGGTTTATCCTCCATTGTCACTGTATTTGAATTTGGTACCCTGTGTCTTGTATATACATTTATCTGAATTGGGTAAGTGAAGGGGAACAGCAAAATGGTGAGAGAAAGCACAAAGGGAGAACCAATGCAACAATGATACTCACAAGACAATACGTTGGAAATGAACTTTACAACTTGAAGGATTTGGTGGGGGAAGAGGAAAAAGGGGGGAAAGGACGGAGACGAGAACTCTGACTCTTGACTTAAAATCAGGTCACCATTCTATCAATTTCAGCATCTTCATTTTTTTAGCATCTTCCAAATGAAAGCTATTAATAAATTGTGAAAAATATCACTTGCCATACTGTTTCAGCATAGGCAACTCAATCAACACAATTCATCACCATCAGCAGAAAGGAGAACAGAAAGCTTGATCATCACAAGAGATGAAGAAACTACAGATGAAAAACTTAGTAGCTTTACCTGACTTATGTAATTACAAGCTCTCTGTGTAGCACTTTTTTTTTATATCCAAACCAAATTTAATTATACATCGATTATCAAATATCTGCATAGCACTTTTACAATGAAATGTTTTATATTTTTTTAATGGTTCTCATTTTGGATTCACCAGCAGCGTATGAGGAGTGCATTGGCTTTAATCAGCTCATCCAGTTCCTTTTGTAGTTGCTATGGACTGCTTTCCTTTGCGAAGAATATGCTAGCTTTACAGTTGTAAAACTTGAACGAATATATATTTGTGGGATCTTAAATATCTTAACCATCTTAGCTCTTAGAAACTGGAGAAAATTGGAAAAGTATAAAATATATTATCTCACTAAAGAAACTGAAATCAGAAAACAGGCAAGCATGTGAATTTCTACCACTTACACAGTGTAATACAGAAAGTCTTAAGCAAAACAACAAAGAAAGGGAAATAAATGAAGGGCATACTGATTGAGAACAGTGGCTCACACATCTTGTCCTATTTGCCCAGATAGTGGACGCCAAAAGTGTCAGTGTTGCAAGTTCATCCAGGAGAAAAATGCCAAAAAGCCCATTCCAATCCAAGAACTGGGCCTGGTTACACTGCTTACAAGTTCTGATGATGCAAACTGTGCAAGAACCTCCAGCCTTTCATAGTCTAGGGCCATTCCAGACAACAGCACAAAATGCTACTCAAAAACATTGCACTAATAACCATTGATTATCTTTTTTTTTTTCCAGTCCTGGCTTGAGCTCAGAGCCTGAGCACTGTCCTTGGACTTTCTCAAGGCTAGAGCTCTACCACTTGAGCCTCAGCACCACTCCCAGCTTTTTTCTATGTATGTGGTACCTTGGAATCGAACCCGGGTCTTCGTCCATGCTAGGCAAGCACTCTACCACTAGGCCAAACTCCCGGCCCCATCATTGATTATCTTGATGTGATCATTATTTCCTAATTGTTTGCTCAGTTCATAAAACCTCTAGTATATTAATCAGAATAACATATGAAGCCATTTTCTATCTCATATAGCCTATCTAGGGACAAGTACTTGTTTTCCTCTCAAAAGAAGAAAAGAAAGAAAGGAAGAAATTAAGAAAAGAAGAAAGAAGAAAGAGGAAGAAAGAAAGAAAGAAAAAAAAGAAAGAAAGAAAGAAAGAAAGAAAGAAAGAAAGAAAGAAAGGCTCATAAGCTATAGCTTATGTCTCAGTATCTCAAAATACTAAGGAAAACAGATCTTCTCATATTACAGAGAAGTCTAGGGAAAAGAGTGACCACTTGGGTACCTCTCAGTATGCTTCTCCTCAGTATGACTTGGAGATATGGTTAATACACAATAGAGAGCAAGCCTAAGAAGATGGGTCTTCACTTCAGCAACTGACTAGCCAAGAAAGCAGTGAAGTACATAGAGCAAAGGCGTTCTGTAATTCATCCTATTTTAAAGGGCTATACTTTAGAAACTTCAAAGTAAATGAGCTTATCATATGTTAGTCACTCTGGAATTTTAGTAACTGACAGATTTTCCGTTCAGGTTGTATAAAACTTTCGGTGGAGCTGGCGCTGTGGTTCAAGCCTGAAATCCTAGGTACTCAGGAGGATGAGATCTGAGGATTGCAGTTCAAAGCCAGCCTGGGCTCTAAAGTCCCTGAGACTCTTATCTCCAGTTGTCCACCAGAAAACCAGAAATGGAGGAAATGGCGCTGTGGCTCAAGGGGTAGGGTGGTAGCTTGAGATGAAGAGCTCAGGGACAGTGCTTAGGCAAGTCACACAATAGACAAAACAAACAAACAAACAAACAAAATAATCAAGGTTAAAGCTAAGTGTGTCAGGAATTTGAAAAAATATTAGTGATTCTTGTTCATGAAGTTGAGGTACACATTTTTAGCTGAGGTTGGGGTTGTATATAAATATATAAATATATACACATATATACTTGTATATAAATATATAAATATATACACATATATACAAGTATATATTTATATACATATGTATCCATATGGCATATGTTTTCTGTATTTGTTTTCATTTTTTTCTCTTCCTAGATAAGATTCTCAGAAAAATCTAGGTTGACTTAGTTGAACTCAGATATGATTCCAGTTCCAAGAAAACAAAAAGAAAGCCTCTCCCTAGCAGCACTGTGTACTATTCTCTTGAAAGGACAAATCCATACTGGGTCCAAAATGGATTTCTCTTTGAAGACACTGCCTAGAGATAAATCTTTCAAGGTTCTGGATTTTGTTTGAAAGAGTTGGCATTTCCATGTCTGTTCAAAGCATGTTAGGCTAACTGTTAAGAGGGTTTTCTGTTCATTTTGAAAATGCCAAAAAAAAATGAAGGAAGGACACTGTTATTCCTGAGCACATAGCCCTTCCTCTGCTTATGCTATCAGTCAGTCCTGCTGGCAACAGCTAAAACAGGATTACAAAATACTAGGGGATGTAAGATAAAGATCTGAGCAGTTAATTGAACAGAAGTAGGGTTATTCAAAGCACACTTTCTCCTAAACCCAAGCATACACAATAACTCCCTCTGTGAGTAGCAGGCTTCAGTGGAAGATCAAAGAACTAACACTTGAGACTCTATCAAACCATCTAGTCATTAAAGAGGCAAAAAAAATGTAGATTGGAATCTTCTTTCAAATTAACTCAGGATATGGAGCAAAGGCCAATGGGCAATGTACCTTGCTAGTGAAGTGAAAAAGAAGAAAAGCCGGAATCTGTGGACCTTTGGAACATGGGCCATCAAAGTCCTTGGTCTCTGTGATTACTTGTGAGTGTTTTACCTCTCTTACCACAGCCATCACAACCACTATAGTTTGGAAAATAAAATTGCTATAAAACATTTAAACTGGTAAATAAGAAACAAGACATTTCTGAAAGCTTTCCAAAATTCTGCTACATTTATCATCATAGGTGAACTACATCCAATGACAACTCACTAATAAATAAGTTTCTTCTTGGCCTGAGTAATTAGTATGTGGTCATTTGTAGATTGTAATACAAGTTAAAATTTCTCTACAACTCTTTGACCTTCAAAATGGAACAGTGTAACTGGAGGTAAATCATTTAGGAAGGATCAGTCCACTAGTTTAGAAGACACACAAACACAGGCACACACACACACACACACACACACACACACACACACACACACACACAGTTTTCTTCCTAATAGAGTAGAATGATTCTGAACTACAGCATTTAAAAAAAGTGGTCTCAGATCTGTGAGTACTACCTTTATCTGGGCAATTCATGAATGCCATGTGTTTTCATATAAGGTCTATTGAAAGAGAGCTTGTCATTAATTGGAGAAACTGCATTTTTTAATAGTTTTAATGAACAGTTAGTATTTGTTTCCTTTTTTCCTCCCTATCTCCTTCCCTTCCTCCCTCCCTTCTTTCCTCCTTCTTTCCTTCCTTCCTCCCTCCCTCCCTCCCTCCCTTCTTTCCTTCCTTCCTTCCTTCCTTCCTTCCTTCCTTCCTTCCTTCCTTCCTTCCTTCCTTCCTTCCTTACTTCCTTCCCTCCTTCTGTATTTCTTCATTTCTTCCATGCTATTGTGGTTTAAACTCTAGGCCATAGGCATGCTAGGCATTCACTCTAACCCTTGAGCTACAGCTCATTCATTTTTACTTTAGTTACCATTTCAAGTAGAAATTTGTGTTTTTGTCAAAGCTAGCTGGGACTGCAACCCTCTAGTTGTATTTTCCATGAAATATAGGTTGTAAAGCACATGCAATCACACCCACTGGTTGAAATCACACACTGGTTGAAATGAAGTCCCATTAAGACTTTTTTTTCTAATTAGGCCTTGAATTGCAACTCTCCATTTCTCTACCACCTAAATACACAAGATTAGATATACGCTACAATACCTGTCTTTCTGTCTTTCACTTTTAATATTTTGCACAGTGACTCAGCACTATTTCATACTGGTAAAGAATGTCATTTCCATATTTGTTGTTATATAACTTTAAAAACTTAATAGCTTTATCAGTTCCCATGACATTGCTATAACCTTGCATTACTTTACAACTGAAAAAGCTCTCATGCATAACCTTTTGTATCTAAGTATCCAGCCTGTGTATACACCTGAAGTCTTATTTTTGGTCAGTTGCTGTGGTGGTATTCACAAGAGCATTTTTGTGGTAGGAGTTGCTATTTGCTTCCAAACTTTAATTCAAGCTTGATATACACATCAAAACCTAGCACACACAATGAAAGACATAGGACTACAAAGTCTTCTGTGTGAATTGGACCTTCTAGAATTCTATGACCCTTGTTCCCTCCACTACATGAAGTGATACTTTGGTAAAGCCTTGAAGGGAGGGTTGGGGAGTTGAAGGGCGTGTTTTTTAGATAAATCAGAGAGTAAAACGATTCTAAATGTGTGAACAGTAGTAGAAAAGTCTAGTAAAAAAAGGTCATCTTTATTCTATTATAAACACTTTGTGAATATTCATGAACAGGAAACATCTGGAAAGAGATTAGACTGTTACATTATTACAGTACTTATATTATAGTAATTTATGTAAAATATGTGACTCTTAAAGCAAATGCTCACATGAAAGTAAGGACAAATGCAGACTTCTGCATGGGAGCCAGGGTATCCAAATGGCATAAGTAAATATTTTTTAATATACCTCATTATTCAAGCCTCTAATCTCCTAAATTGTTATATAAAGGTTATTCTCCTACTTGAAAATGCTTCCAAACCACAGAGAGTCTTCGGCATTGCAAATGAATTACTGTGCCAACATGTCTCTGACACCCTGTTGAGCCACATTATTAGATAAATTCTTTCAGCATAGATTATTCTTTGAATAAATAGATTCCATTGGTTGAAAAGAAATTATACTTTCAATTTTCTTTTAACCCAAATATCAAACATCTTATTTCATGGGTACTTTTGGATCAATCAATCTGTTTAAAAAAATGTTCAGGCTTTAACAAGGAACAGTGTAGGATATGGGGACAAAACTCAGTTTTGAAATGAGTCCCACAAGCTAGAATCTTAGGCTCCAGGAAAAAGCACACTCACATGCATAAGTCAGTACCACTCAGATGGAAGACAGGATTTTCAAGCCAGTGAAGAAGAAGAGCACAGGCAGAGAGGACAAATTATGAAGGGGTAGTTCAAACTCTTAAAATCAGCTATGTATGTCTGAAGCCAACTTTGCCTTTAAGTCTCTTTGCTTCTCTCAGTTGTTGCTTTCTTAATTGTTATTGTAAAGGTGATGTACAAAGGGGTCACAGTTACATAAGTTAGATAATGAGTACACTTCCCTTTGAGCAGTGCTCCCTTTTCCTTGGTTTTCTTTTCATTTTGTTTTGCTAATAAAACGTGGTCTGCATTTCTGTTTGTGGTTAAAGATATTTTAATACAAAGGAGTAAAACAAGATGATTGGGAGGGGCTTGGGGGAGCAAAACAAAAACATGAGAAGGGTTTTGAATATTTGAGAACTAATGTATCCACTACCTGATGAATGAAATTGTAACCCCAGTATTCATTGCACAGACAATAAAATACAATAATAAAATGAAAAGAGTGAATGTCAGGAAGTAGTGGAAACAGAGGGTGGTTCAAAGGGAAGAGAGAGGAACAGTGAATATAAGATATGACTCTGTACTGTATTGCATAGATGCCTTATCAGCTGTGTGAGGAAATAAATCTCTATGTAGCTTCTTGACAGTTAACCAATGGGAAGAAGCAGAGACTGTGTATGCACCCTTCCCATAGGCTCCCAGAGCCGGTTTCCAAGCTTCATGTCAACAGCTCACCCTGCATTTGATGCTCCTCTGTGTAAAAGCCAAGCATTGTCACATGGGAGGTACCAGCCAAGTTCAGTGCCCCAGCAGGAGGAGGGTGACTTGTTATGCTAAGCCTCTGTGCCAGCACTTCTTTGAGTAAAATAGAAACTTAAACCTTCATCTTTGAAGTAGCCTTTGTGAGTAACTCCAAGTTGGATAGTAATTCTATCTGCTGTTCCCAGAGGTATAAATGATAGTGGCTTCTGAGAGATGATGCCACTTCCCTGCCAGAATGCAGCTGGAAAAAGGCTCCATGGCCTTTTCTCAAATACACAGGATTTTTCAAGCATGGTTTGTGCCCTCTGAAAGAAATAACTGAGGCAAGCTTAAAACAAATAACAGTCCCAGGAGGAAAACTATGCATTATTTTTATAGGTCTGAAACCTTGAAGAGTTGGTTTAAATAGTGATGTCAACACCAAGACATTGAGGTAAAGAAGGAAGTGGTACACATTCCAGCCATACTGGAGGTATAGGTTCAAGGATCTTGGCTGAGATAAGCTCTAAGCAAAATGCAGTCTATTCAAACATAAATAAAGTAAATAATGTCCATTGGCATAGCTCAAGCAGAAGAGTGCCTACTTACAAATGGTGAAATACAGAGTTATAACCCTTGTACCAACCCAAAAAAGGAAAGCAGTCATAGCTTCAAAAATAGGAAAACAATACCAAAAAAGTGTGTTATGTTGTTTAAACATATATATTGGTACACAGAAGTTAAATGAAATAAGAAAGCTTAAACAAAATAATTTGCATATTAAATTCGAATTCAAAATTAAGTAAGGCTGAAATAAGAAAGAGTTATTTAATAAATATTGCTTTGACAGTAAAATGCAAAATCAATTCTAGATAAATTATAATTATGGTATGTATGTCATTTTTTGGAGATATCTTAGGAATTACTTTTATGGGCTTAGGACAGCAGTGTCACACTTAAAATTACACAAAGTGCATTTATAATAAAAATGATGTAATTGCTTTCATAAATACAGGGAATTTTGGTTCACTGAAAGATACCCTAAGAGTAAGTTTGAAAAGTCCAAAATGAAGAAATAAATACTTGCAACACAAAAATATTTACAAAGGATTAGTGTAGTATATAAAAAAGTAAATGGTGAGACAAATAATGAACCAAATCTGCACTGAAACCCAACTTTGAGTGGAGAGGAACTGGAAGAGGAAACACTAGATGTGAATGAGGACAGGGGTGACCCTGTTCAAAAGGAAATGTACTCAGTACCTGACTCAGTAATTCTAACCCCTCTGTTTACTACCCTTACAAGACAAAAAAATTAAGAACAAAAGTCATAAACACATTTTACAGATGAAGAAAAATAATCATTCAACAAATCAAATAAGTATCAAACTTGTGAGTCCTCAAACCACATTTTTTTACATTAAAATGATATTGAGAAATGTTTCAGATCACAGTTGCTATATGCAGCTCCCTGGCTTGAATATTGCCCATTTCAGGGGTCACCATCCATTGTTGTCTGCTATGAAGCAGCCCTACAAGTTGCCAGTGAATTGGTCTTATTTCCTAACCACTCACTGCAGAAACTCAAATGTCCTTTGCAGGAGATTTTGACAAGGATGCGAAACAACCGGATCCACAATTACCGTGCATTAAAGTGACAACTGGCCCAACTCCTTAAAACACAGTCATCATCTTTAATGACTGAGTGGGAGATTCTAAAGAGGGAAAATGAGTTGATTAGGAATGAACAAAAACAATGTGTGGTGATCCAGTAATATTCCTGGTAGAAAGGATGAAGCAGCATCCCTAGACATGATATTTTTCAAATGTACTTAGTAACTGGTAGCCAAGATGAAGAAAACAGGACAACTGAGGAACACTAATAAATACTAATATATAGATTGTCATAGCAAGTAATATTCAAATACTAGATCACTCCACAATTGAAGACACAGGTAGAAGTGAAGTGAAAATAATTATCCTGTAAGTATATGAAAGCTAGGGTTCAACAAATGACATCTAAGCGAAATCTATCTCTAAAACTGTTCTTATAAATAAAGTTTTATTGTAACATAGCCATAACTCAGTCATTTCCACAAAACCTGTACTTGTGTTTTCTTTTATAATAGCCAGAAAATACAATAAGATAGCAATGTATCATCCTCACTTACTGATGCTGTTAGAGATGAAGGTGATAGGTTTTGGTGAGAGTCTAGTTTCTAACAGAGGGATGGCTGCCAGTGTATCTACACACACTACAGAGACTTAAAAAGCGTGATTCCATTGAGGGAGATCATAATATAAATTAATTACTGTTGCTTAGAAGAAAATCTATGAGAGAAAATTATTCAGGGTCTTTTTT